>NW_015388447.1:148519-166325 GCF_001527695.2 Protobothrops mucrosquamatus
CCCCCCCCCCCCCCCGTTGACTTTGCTTGACAAAAGCTCGCAAAAAGTGACCCCGGGACACTGTGACCGTCATAAATACGAGTCAGTTGCCAAGTGACTGAATTTTGATCACATGACCGTGGGGATGCTGCCCGGTCGTAAGTGTGATAAACAGTCTTAAGTCACTTTTTTCAGTGCTGTTGTACCTTTGAACGGTCACTAAACAAACTGTTGTAAGTTGAGGACTACCTGTATAAAAAACTGAAAATATTTTGTGCTAAGATATTGCAGGTTCATTTGGCCTCTGCTACTTCATCCTTTCACAAAAGTGTGTTCAAAATTGATCGATTAAATGATTGATCGATGGATTGATCGACTGAATTTTTACGTCACCGATCTGCCCCAGAAGGTGAGTCTGGGCAGTTTGCAAGTTAGACAAGTAGAAGTAGAAACAAGTAGAAAAATAATTAAAATATTAAACAAACTACCAATTAAATTGTTCAAACTCTACTGAAACCGGAACAAAGAGACTGAGGGGAAGGGAATGAGGTCTCCTTATCCTGTCAACCTTTTCCAGGATGAGATTCCTTCTCTCTCCCAGCCACCAATTCACCAGTACAAGGGGTCTGTTGATGGGAAGGGGAGTCACGTGTGTGGGAAATGATTGTTTGGGCCCCGCAAGCTGGCTGGGAAAATTGAAACAGGGATCACATGACCTGGGATGCGGCAATTGTCAGGAATACAAATGGCTTGTTCTGACCGTAGGGATGCTGTGAGGGTCATAAGTGTGAGGTCCGGTTGTAAGTCACTTTTTTCAATGCCATTGTAACTTCAAACAGATGCTAAATGAATAGTCGTAAATCGAGGACTACTGTATAAACAAGAATGTTAATTATGTATAACAGCCAAGATGGATAGCAATGAAACTTAGAAGTCATAGAATCCTAGGGGTGGAAGGGACCTTGCAGATCATGTAGTTCAACCCTCTGGTGACATAATAGTCTTCCAGTACTTGAGGGGCTGCCCCAAAGAAGGGGGGGGGTCCACCTATTCTCCAAAGCGCCTGAGGGCAAGACAAGAAGCAACGGATGGAAACTAATCAAGGAGAGAAGCAACCTGGAACTAAGGAGAGACTTCCTGACAGTTAGAACAATTAACCAGTGGAACAGCCTGCCTCCAGAAGCGGTGAATGCTCCAACACTGGAAGTTTTTAAGACTTTGTCTGAAATGGTATAGGGTTTCCTGCCTGAGCAGGGGGTTGGACTAGAAGACCTCCCTTCCAACTCTGTCATTCTGATCTACTGGCTTTCCCTGGGAGTCGACACCTGAAACAAAATGGTGCACCATGTAGTCTGCATGTCTGAAAGCTGCCAAGGTGGAGAAAACCCTGGTTTCAATTGTGATTCAGAGGTTGGACTAGAAGACCTCCAAGGACCCTTCCAGCTCTATTCTGATTGATTGATTGAATTGAGAGAGAGGGACTGGTCCAAAGTTACCTAGCTATCGTACCTAAGGCAGGACTAGAATTCACCATTTTTGGTGATTGGCCCAGAGTCACCCAGTCTGCTTTCATGGCTAAGACAGAACTAGAACTCACCATCTCCCAGTTTCTAGCCTGGTGCCTTAAGCTCTAGAGTCTAGACCAAACTGGCCAAAATGGGAGTTGCTGGGGGCTCCCCCGTAAAAGAAAATGTCATTCTAACCCCCAAACCCCGTTTTTATCTTGGAGCATTGGTCTGCTGTGACCAGCATGGGTTGTGCTGGGTTGTGGATTGTGCTGTGTTTCCACCACAACTCTCCACATCCTTTCTCTTACCGGTCTCCCCTTTCCCCTGGTTGGCTTGTAAACCCTCATCCCCACCTGTCCCGCAGGCCGGCCATACTATGGAGTTGATCCAGGGCAGCCCACATTGCTGAGTTGAGCCGGGGATTAGATGCCCGCTTGGCAGATGCCGGGCATCAAAGGATATTGGACAAAGGTCACCATCAATGCAGCTACGCAGTCTGTCCTCAGGAAGGAGGGGCAGTGATGCCTTAGAGTAGACCATCCTGGACAAATGGATATCCACATTTATCAAGAAAGAAGCCAACCTAGAACTAAGGAGAAATTTCCTGACAGTGAGAACAATTATTCAGTGGAATGGCTTGTCTCCAGAAGTTGTGGGTGCTCCATCACTGGAGGTTTTTTAAGAAGAGACTGGACAGTCACTTGTCTGAGATGGTATAGGTTCTCCTGCTTGAGCAGGGGGCTGGACTAGAAGACCTCCAAGGTCCCTTCTAGTGCTATTTCCTCTGCTGTTCTGTCCTTCTATGGTTTCCCCGTAGCTGAGCAGTAGGTTATTTATCCTAACCTTCTAATCTCCGGCAACTCTTGTGGCTCCAGAACCATCCTGTGGCCACAGCCCCACCCCTTGTTCATGTGGGCTGCACGGAGACTCTTTGCAACAGGCTTCATTGCTCAGTGAATGCAGGCCAAGGAGCAGGAGGCGTTTTGCAAGAGGCCGGGAATCTCAAGTTCTCCTTTCTGGAGGTCTTTGAAGCAGAACCTTCAGAATGGATTTTCTCAACCTCAGCAGCTTAAGAGATGTGGACTTCTCTAAACTGTTGAAGTTAAGAAACGCAGCTTTAAGAGGATCTGGTGACTTGGAATATTGCATCCAGTTCTGGTCACCACAATACAAAAAAGATGTTGAGACTCTGGAAAGAGTGCAGAGAAGAGCAACAAAGATGATCAGGGGCCTGGAGGCTAAAACATACGAAGAAGAGTTCCTGGAATTGGGCATGTCTAGTTTAATGAAGAGAAGGACTAGAGGTGATGTGATAGCAGTCCTCCAATATTTGAGGGGCTGCCACAAAGATGAGGGGGGGTCAACCTATTGTCCAAGAAACCTGCAGGCAGGACAAGAAACAATGGAGGGAAACTAATCAAGGAGAGAAGCAAACTAGAATTAAGAAGGAGTTTCCTGACAATGAGAACAATTAACCAGTGGAATGACTTCCAGAAGTTGTGGGTGCTCCATCAGTGGAGGTTTTTTAGAAGTGATTGGACAGCATTTGTCCTGAATGGTATAAAGTTCTTCTGTGCAGGAGGCTGGACTAGAAGACCTCCAAGGTCCCTTTCAGTCCTAGGATTCTGTATTCGGAGACTGGTTTGGCTCGAGGCCTCTCTTACATCCCCTTTGGACTTTTGGACACTCTGGATCTCAGAGCTGGCTCTCAACTCCCCAAGCAAGATTTTGCCAGTTTTGCCTTAATTGGCTTCTGCAGCCCTTGTTTACCCTTCCTACCAGAGCTGGCAGCTTACCCATAAACAGTCAGCTGGGACAGCTCCAGATAATTCTCTCCATTTTATTTGCTTTTTCCGCTGTTGAGGAGCCCACGGAGTGAGTCACTTAATAGCAGTCACCAAGGTTGTTTCTGAAGGACAGGAGATATTGGATGAAAGCAAAAGGGAAACTTTATAATTTTCTGGGAAAGATCAGGTGCTTTTGGGCCCAAGACCCCGGAATCTTGATTCAACAGGCAGAAAATTTAGCAGACGTTTCTAACCAGGTGTCTTCTCATGGTGGGAGCTGTAGCTAAATGAATCTGGAAGTTTGGAGTTTGCATTCCCCTAGCAGACAGTTTGGGAAGATACTAACTTTTAGCTCACAATCTGCAACATCACTTGAACACCATCAGCACTGATAAATTCACCATCAGTCAATTGCAAAAGTTGACTTTATTCGGAATAGCTTACATCCTGTGACGAGACCTTAAACCCCATCAAATATTCCTTGGGAAGGACTCCAGAGATGGACAAAAAGGAGAAATCCAGTCTCAACATCTAGCCAACTGTGCGACAAACCATAATTATTGTGCAAGAAGACTATTTTCCTGCATGCAAGAGCTAGTGGGCTATTAAAATAGAGCAAGTCATAGAAAACAAAAAAACTAAATTGTTCTGAGACTTTAGACTTGAAACAGACAGGCGCCTGCCACACAACACGCCTGACTTAACAACGGTCAATAAGAAAGACAAAAAGAGTCTGGATAGTGGAAGTAGTAGTACCTGGAGAGAGCAGAAGAGAAAGAACTGGAGAAAATCACAAAATACAAAGACCTAGAAATAGAAATAGAATGACTGTGGCAAAAGGTAGTAGCCATAGTAATAGGCACCTTGGGTGCTATACCAAAACATCTGGAGCACCACCCAACTCTGTTATTCTATTACCGGTATTTATCCAGAATGGCATGAAGGTTCATGTTCAAGCAGGGGGTTGGACTAGAAGACCTCCAAGGTCCCTTCCAACTCTGTTGTTCTATTATTCTCTCTCTGGACAGCTGTTGGGAGCTGAGTATGGCTGAAAAAAAAAACCCTGCACAACTATCTCACAGCTTCCTCTGGCCCACTCAAGAGCTGATCTTACCAAAGGAAGTCCCAAAATAGGCAGAGCAAGGGGGAACATTTCCACGAATTCTCTCCTACATCTTTGCCAGAGCATTCAACTCTCCAGGGATCAGTTCATCTGTTGATTAATGCTTTATTTCAAGGCCAGGGCACAGGAGAGCAGAGTTTCTCAAGACCAGGGGTCTTCAAGCCCTTTGATGACTTGTGGACTTCAACTCCCAGCGTGCCTGGCTGAGGAATTCTGGGGGTTGAAGTCCACAAGTCATCAAAGGGCTGAGTTTGAAGACCCCTGCTCAAGACAGACCAGGATGGAGGCTTCACTGCACGCACCCTGGTTACCAGAGTTGCTGTACTCTTGGCTCAAAATCTACTTTCCAACACCCTTACAGAATTAGGTTCGTTGAGGCGGTTGTAATGCAGATCACCACCTGACTGCAGGGATGCTGCAACAGCTATCGGTTTGGCCACTAAGCCACTTCGTTCAGTGCACCATAATTTGGGTCACTGAATGGATGGTCATTAAGTGAGGACTACCTCTGTTGGTTGGTATGTTGAAACCATGTCAAGGGGAGAAAAGAAACGGGCTTTTCAAGAGTAGAGAACAAGGAAGAAAGCTAAGACTTAGGAAAAGGGTTCACACAACATGCTAGATCCAGGAGGATAAAACAGAAATGCAATGTAGTAGACTAGCGGCGTCCAATCTTGTCAGCTTTTAAGATGTGTGGACTTCCCAAAGCTGCTTCTTAAAAAGGGAAGTGGACTTTGTTTTTCCTTCAAGACATTTCCCTTCTCACCCAAGAAGCTTCTTCAGAATGGAAGAAGGTTCTTGGATCAGGAGTGAAATTTGTTGTGCACCTTTGGGACAACCATGGCCTGGATGACTGAGAATGTCCATAGACACTTGTAGACTTCAACTCCCAGAATTCCCCAGCCAGACTACTTCAAGATCTGGAATTCTGGGAATTGAAGTCAGCCACATCTTCAAGCTGCCAGGGTTGAGCAACAATATCCTAGTGTGTCATGGAAATTTGGTGGTCCCTGCAGCAAACGTTGGAGGTCCTTTGACCTGCTTCCCGCCCATCTTAAAGCATGTTGGCTGAGGAATTCTGGGAGATGAAGTCCACAAGTCTTAAAAGTTGCCAAGGTGGACACCCCTGTAGTAGACCCAAAGCAGATTGTGTCTTCCTGTGATGGGATGACCTGCTCCACACACGATGCTGAACCACAAACAACTCATCCTGGCTTGTTGTGCAAATGCCACCATTTTGTGCAGGAAACTCTATAGAGAGCTGAAAGTAGAGTAGCTACCTGGTGTAACCCAGAGTTCTCCCTAGGCAGAGTAGCTACACTGAGACTCCCAGAAGGTTACACAACTAACCTCAGCAGTAGTACCAAACACCCAGGTCTAAATTTAGACTTAAGATTCCCCCTCCCAAACTCAGCCTTTTTTGGACTTAATTGTGGGGAGAAGTCTCAGTGGAGGTTTTCAGAACGAGACTGGACAGCCATTTGTTGGGGATGGTATAGTCTCCTGCTTGAGCAAGGGGTTGGACTAGAAGATCTCTGAAGTCCCTTCCAACACTTATTATTGTTATTCTGTTTTTCCTGCCTCCTTGCTCAAGGAAAATTTTGGAAAAAAACATTTCCTGAAAGACCGAGTTTAACAAGTGAGATTTTAACTTTTGGGGGCAGGTCTATCTTCCACTTATGGCGATACTCATTCACCAGTATCAGGGTGTTGACCTACGGTAGAATTGCTCACTTAAGTGACCTTTCAAATTATGGCAACCCCCCCAAAGGGTACTTATAACCCAGTTTCAGACCCCCCAAAAAGTTATTTATGAACTGGTTTCAAAGTTTCAATTGCTGCAGGAACCCCACGGTCGTACACCATTACAACTGACCACAGGGAGTTAGTGGCCACCCCCATCCTGCTGGGTGGCTGAGTGGGAAACCCGGGGGGGGGGGGGAACCAGTGGGGGTGAGAAGCAGGCCCAAGGCTTGCAGGGACTCCAGAAGGAAGAACCCAACTCTATGCCCCTCTTAAAGAGAAACACTCAACCTGTCTATGGAGATTCTCAGTCATCTGGTGCTTTTTCACGAGGCCACTGGACTTCCCTGTTTTTCTTTGAAGAAGTTTTGCTTCTCATCCAAGAAGCTTCTTCAGCTCTGACTGGATGGTGGGGGTTTATATTGGAAGGATTTATGTTCTTGCATAAAGCACAGCTCCAACTTCTCAATGACTCAGGTGACCCTGAGGACAAAGACAAACCTCCAAGTGGCCTCAGTGACTCTCTAAGAGAAGGCAAAGGACCAGCTGTCTGCAAGGAGTATAAACCCTTCCATTCCCCACCATCCGGTCAGAGCTGAAGCAGCATCTTGGAATGAGAAGCAAAACGCCTTCAAAGCAAAACAAGAAAGTCCAGTTGCCTCTTGAAAAAACACCCTTGGGACTCACTTAACGTCCTCAGTCCGGAAGAATAGGGGTTGGGGTCGTTAAGTGAGGCCATCCCATAGGCCCTATTCGGACTGCAATGGGCAGGGCCCATTATGGACATAACCTGAGGACTGCCTGTAAATTAATTACTTACAGGAACTTGTACTTGCACATGTAAACATTCTTTTGAGGATGACACCAATCTTGCTGCAGCCCCAGTCAAAACCAACCAAAAAGGCATTTTAATGTTTTGATATTTTATTAGGAAAAAGGTTTATACCCATAGTTCAACAGTACAAAATATAATTAAGTTGCAAATAACACAAAACAAGCAGAACAGTGAAACAAAAACACAGTTAAGAAAAAAAATCAGTACACCCATTTGTGACACACAAAGGTATTTGTGGCAACAAAATCTGGGATGAATTAACACTTCGGCTATGCAGTGCAGAGTCATTTCAAGTGCATTTTTCTGACGTGGCAGGGGGCAAAAACACAAGTTGTTGGAGGTAAACAAATTGGACGGACACAGGATGGCTTAACTAACCACAAATAAATGCTTCTCCATATGGCTTCTTGAAATATTAAAGCTCTTGCTACGGATACAATCATTTTAAATGCAGATCTTTTGGCACCATTTGGCAAAAACATTTTTGATCTTCTGAGGGCCCCTGGGAGGTTCAAGGGGTGGTGGTGTGCTGAACCCCCCCCCCCATCTGCAACCTCCAACTCAAACCCTCCAACCAATCTACCCCACATTTCTGACTGAACATGAACGCCCATCAAAGATCCTAGGCAAAACAGTGATTTCTCCTTTACAAAAAAACAGGTGGTTTGCTTGCTTAACAGATTTAGACAAAAGGGAAAAAAAATACAGGATTTAAGTGCTATAAAAAACTGTAACAAACTTGAGGACCCAAGTTGCTATCTTGCATTGTTCAATAAAGCTTTACAGGAAAAGGAAATCTTTCTGCTTACTTAGGCTCTTTGGCCTCTGGATGCTGCAGGTTTTACTGCCATACAATGTTTCCCCCACTTCTCTCCTTGCTTCTCGCCTCTCTCCTTCTCCTCCCCCCTCCAGGCTGGTGAGGAACAGCCCCTCCTCACCACCTCTGCTAACCTCAGATCCCTTTTTTTCCTCTGCCCCTTCCCCCCCCTCCATGCTCCTCCAAGGCTGCCCTGGTTAAGATGGTGGGGTTTAAAGAGTGAAAACCAGCTCCATTCAGCCACCACCAATAAATGCCAGCAGCTACAAAAAACGTCTCCCTATCAAAACCTCCAGCCAATTCCCTTCTGCACCCAAACCACGAATGGCCGAAGCCCTTTTTGTTCGTTAACTACACAATGTCACAGCTACAAAAAGAGCAAGAGGTGTGCATTTTTGTGTCTCAGTAGCAGTGAAGTCCTACCAAGCCTTAAAATGTTTTCCCCCTTTCCTTGTCAAGGAGGGAAAAATGGGACACAGGATTTTTCTTCCAAAAACCTGCCTCTTCCCTACAATCACATTAACACCGGGTCAGTTCGCAGGGGCCACGCTCTGCAAAGGGCTCTGAGGAACGAACCCCCAAACCCACAAGTGCCCCGTTTGCCTCATCTGGAACACGTGCACTAAGGCACCAGGAAGCCTGACCGTTTCCCAAGAGGTCATTTGACACCTGGTGGTTTTCGGTCCCTTTTCTGTTTGTGCAGAATTGCTACGAAGGCAATTTTTGAAAGTCCAGAAAAAGCTGGATTAAAATCACAGCTGGACTTTTCTGCAGTGCTCACTGGATGTTGTTGTTATTGACAGCACAAGGATCAACCTGAAAGAGAGATAAGAAAGGGAGACATGTAAAACGGAGGTAAAACGCGCTTTTCTTTGTGCAAATTTTAAAAAAAAAACCTGGACGTCTTTAAGAAGAGGCTGAAGAGCCCCGTCTGGAATGGTATAGGCTCTCCCACTTGAGCTGGACTAGACGACCTCCAAGGTCCCTTTCTAGTCCTATTCTGATTGAACTCAGCGGGAAATCAACTCAGCGGGAAATCACAGCTTGAAATTAAGGTTATCCCCCCCCCGTTAATCTAAGTCTATTCTCAAAAGGGATGGGAAGCATGTTCCATAAGGTGACTGGCAGTGGCACAATCCAATTCCCAGATCAGCCTGGTTGGGCAGCACTTATGGGCCTAGACCCCCCCCCCAGGGCAAGGCAACCTGGAACAGACCCTGCTTATACAAGACCTAACTTGCTCTACAAAATGGACTTGTGCAGTAGCCTTAAGAAGCCTCACCTCTGTGTAGGTTGGTGGCGGCATAAATTTGAACTCTGGAGCGTACATGAAGATGGGGCTGTCAAAGGAATTGTCCAGCTCATCCAGGAGGGGAGTGGTCGGGCTTTCGATCCGATGGTCTTCAGGAATGATGTCCAGGTAGCATGGAGGTGCTAGAAGGAGAGGAAAGAGACCAGATCAGTTCTGGGGGGTCAGGAGGCAGCTGCAGACATTGCAAAGTCCATCTAGGAAGGCAAAAGACCTTCGACAGGCCATCTTAAAGTAGAAAGCCAGTGAGAAGGCTTGTATTGGTAGGTAGAGGTCCTTCAGAAGACCCCCAAGACAACCACCTCCACAGAGGGATAGGTGTGGAGACTCTTCCTCCTCTGGACCTTGAAGGGTTGACTAAGACATTGAGACCGCTCACCTTCTGGAGCATCAGGGATGTTGAGGTCCACCCAACTCATCTCGGAGCTGGTCTGGCTGGCCATGCTGGAATTGCGACTGCCGAAGCTGGACTTGTTGCCGATGACCAGCGGCAACTCAAGAATGATCTTCTTAGAGCCGGGGACGCTGACGTAGATCTGTGGAAGGGCAGAGAAACACGGTGAGGCGTTTGGTGGAAGCGACACCTGGTTAAAGAGGTTCCTTTCCCAAAGTTTAATCCCACGTGATGTCAACCAGGATCACTCAAGATAAGGGGAACTTCCTTGAAAAGTGGCTTAGGGTGGGACCGACAGGTTCTGGGGCCATTCCTTGGCTAAGCCAGAGCAGTTCAAACTGGGCCCAGAAGCTGTTGTAGGAGTGGGGCCCTGCCTCCCAAGGTTGCTCACCTGGAGGAAATACTCTACGCGCAGGATGTTGCAGCCCAGAATGGATGGCTTGATCTTCCTGACCCGGAGCGTCTTTCCCCGCCACGACTCGGACATGCCGGAGGTGATGTGGTTGCCTCGGACGCAGGAGAGTTTCTGGGAGAAGACCTTGGTCTGCCCGTTGGCCAGGTAGGTGTGCTTGGCCACGATGGCCGCCTTGGGCACCACGATCCGAGAGCAGGTGTTCTCAAAGTCGGCATTGATGCAGATGTCATCCCCTGGAGGAAGGCAGAGGAGGGAGGTCAGACCCTCAAGAACACTTAACAGCCTGAGAGGAGACCCTCTGTTTTGGTCACCCGTGAATCCCTCAAATTATTTCAATATTCTTATTCAGGGTTGCCAAGTGAGATTTGCTAAAAAAAATATCTCAAGATTTCACATTCAAATTCAAATTCTATCCAAAAACCTACATAACTAAAAGCAGTATCAGCTTTAAATTACATTTTTATCTATTTAGTCAGGGCTTTGCACTCAGCCCAGATTCTGCAAAAAACAAACAAAAAAACCCCCAGGTAATAAGAAAAAAAAATGAAAAAAATCCAAAATAATTTTAAACTAAATTTTTACTTAGGGTTTCACACTTAACCCAGATTCTATCCAAAAACCTAGATAAAAACTGAGCCTTAAACGAACTTATTTTTACCTATATAACATATGCAATATAATGTCATGCATAGAAAAGCTTAAGATTTTGAAATAAAAAAACCCTAGAAACCCAGAGATCAAAAACCCAGATCTGGACTTAAAAACCCAGTGCTGGCAACCCTGTTTTTATCTGCTCCACCAGCAACGGCTGAGCTAAACTTTGACTTTACAGACAGACGGAGGTAAATGCAGGAAAATTGCCATGCTCCAGAATCTCACCTTCACAGAACCCTTTGCGGTCGATCCGTGCACTAACCGACACGTGCCCATCTGGGATGAACATACAGGAAACTTTCTTCTCCTTTTTGGCAGAGACAGGAGACTGTAGAAAAACACACAACACAGTCCACTCCCAATTGAGTTTAACTGATTTTTTGGAAATTCTTCCTTAGCTAAAAACTTCCTTCAGCTATGCAGCTATATAAGCTAAGAAATATTTTCTTTGAGTCCCTTGGACATGACTATTAAACTCCAACCCTAAAGTCACCGCAAAAGCCCCAAACCTCACCAAAGGTTTTAGAGAAGCTTTGGAGAAAGACAGAAAAACATCCAGACATTTAAAGTTGTAATTCTAACTAATTTAACCCTGCACGATTGATGGACAGCAGACAAGAAAGACCTAAGTAAATAAAGCAGGGATAATTACCATCAGATCTGGAGTGCTGACGTCAATTTGATCCATGACTTCAAAGCGCTTCTTCACCTCTTGAGTTGGGAAGGACGGGCGATCCAAGAAAGCTTTCACCCAGTAATCCACACAGCCGTACTTGCCCTTAAAGGTGGTGCCGAGGGGTCTGAAAGAAACCCAAGCAGCTTAGACAAAGGGGAAGAGGGCAGATACAGGGCAGATGGTAGGATTTTACAACAATTTATTCATGTCTTTGATCTCTACCTACCCTTGGGGCAGTTCAAATTCAAACTTGTATTGGTATGTGTTTCCGGGTCTGAGTAAGACAGAACCATCCTTATCTAGAAAAATACAAGAAAGAAAGATATCAGATTTATGGATTTTTTTTAAAGCTGAAAATCAACATTCAGAGCAGTGGCAATCTATCAAAGGGTTTGCAGAACTTCCCCCTTTTAAAATAAGAAATGCAACTGTATTCATTTCACTTCTTTAAAATAAACTCAAAAATTACAGGTCTGTACTTCTCCTCTCCAGCTTTCATCTCCAGCCAAGTTTTGACAGCTAAAGCCTCCCTCTAAAGGGAACACACCTGCCTGGCCTGGGCATTTGCTTCCGATTTAATAGACTTTAATAGACTGTTAAAATTGCCTCCCGCCAGGGACATTCTGTACTACCCAGGGTGGCTTTCCTTGGAAAACAGCCAACTCGGGCAAATTTTAAAAACTCCAGGATGCCCCTCATCATAACAGAGTTGGAAGGGACCTTAAGAGGTCTTCTAGCAGGATTCAAGCAAGAAACCCTGTATCATTTCAAATAAATCTCTTCTTAAAAAGGCATTTTAAAGATCCTTAGGGATTGCTCTTTCCTTGGTAACCTCTTCTTGATGCTTCCAATTTATCAAACTTATCTAAACCTTCCTTCACATCAAAGAATGCAGAATCAGAGTCACTTGGCTGAGTTGGGTGGCTATTGTAACTGAACATACAAATTAAATATATTCAAGGCACTCTGGGGTGCAAGATGGAATTTATTTAGGAACTGGGACCTCTGGATTTTTGGAAGCCTTGATCTTTAAAGATGCAAGCTTTAAAGAGTTTTTAAAATTTGATTTAATTTTAAATTTTAAGATTCTTAAGAGATTTCTACCCCATTCCATCCACTTGTTTCACCCCAGAACAGGGTCGCTCAACCTCAGCTACTCTAAGAGGGTGGACTACAACTTCCGCAATTGGCTGGGGAATTTTGGGAGTTGTAGTTCACCCCTCTTAAGAGTGGCTGAGGTGGAGACGCCCTGATCCAGAGGATGCCCGCTTCTCCCCAATAATGCCAAGCGAGGAAAGCCAATGCTAGGCCACCGATAGGGGCGCTCCCCCTCCCAGACGCATGGGACCTGGAATCCCCCTCCCCAAGCAGCCCAGCCCAGTCCAGCTCCTCCGCAAGCCCCCAGCTGCTCACCGGCGGGCTGGTCCTCCATCTGTAGCACCGATTCGTGGCGCAAGTACTCCATCTCCTGCTTGCATTGCTGGGGGCCCCGGATCCACAGCACGCGGGCCACCCCGCAGGCCAGGAAGCGCACGGCCGAGACCCGCGCGACCTCGGCCACCTCCACCTCCACGCGGCCGGCCACCTTCTCGCCGCTGGAATACACCCGCTCGTTCTCCTCGAAGTCCACCCGGAACGCTTTGATCCGCTTGAAGACCACCATGGTTGGGGTGGGGAAATTGCAAAAACGCCAAGAGATTGCAAAAAGTGCAACGCCTCTCCGCACTCCCAAGGCTCTTCTTCAGTAACGGGAACCGGGGCGAGCGAGGCAGGACGCGGCTTCTGTCACTTTTTGGGACGCGCAACGAACGCAGAGCAACAACCTCCGTCCTGCTCAGCTGCCTCCCAGCTCTGGCCAGCTCCGTGACGCGGCCGGCCCTTTTATACCCGCTCCCGCCCTCCTCCCCCGCCCCTCAGTTGTTGATCTCAGCGCGCGCCATGCGGCCGCCTCGTGGACCCGCGTGCTGCGCTCGTGCACAGTGCTCCCATTGGCTCTCTCGCCGTGTTTACCATCCCGGCACCCAATCGGCAGCCAGCCGGCGGCGCGTGGACACCGTGTGTGGAAGCCCTGCCGGCTTGTGCAGAGCAAGGAGCTGGGGAAGACCCAGCGCTGAGTGACGGCCCAAGCGACCAATCCGAATCCGACAAAAGAAAAGAAGGCTGCGTTCTTCGTCAATCAGGCGCGGCGTCCCGGGTGGGGCTGTTTTAATTGCAGAAACTTCTGCGTTTTTCCCTCCTTGCTTGGAAGTTTCAATTTCAAACGCAACTTGCTTTTTTTGTAGCTATTTTTTTTCATCCTATCAGTAATAACAGGTCAGCATATTTGATAAAGAAACTCTTAAGGTTCGCTGGGGAACATCCACGCCGCAATGTCTGGATTAAGGTTAAGGAGGGGCAGTAATTTTGAGCAAAATAAATGGCATATATTTGCTATTTTCTTAGCATGCTTTGACTTTTTTTTTTTTTGGCAACCTCCCTGGTTCTAAAAAGATCCTAAGGAAGTGCCTGAAGTTTTCCCAACCGCTTTCCAAATGTGGGACGTGGGTGAGCGATAAAAACAAATCTTAAAACTTAGGACTGAAAGTTGCTCCCCAACATTTAGTAAAATAGAATAAAATTGGAGGTTATTTTTACGTCATATAAAGTCATATTTACTTGTCTTTGTCTACACAGCCTTTATAACAGATCCAAATCTGTCCAAGTATTTGTGGAGCAAGAAATCCTGTGACATTTTTTTTTAAAAAATTATACAATTTTTTAAAAATAATATAAACCATTAAAGATAAAAGACAAATCAAATAAAACAGTGAAGTCCAGTTAGTAAAATACAAGTAAGTAAACATGAGGTCCTCTTGAGAACTAGCCAATGTTCCTAGATCAGAGCTTGCTGGGGAGAATTTTTATTTTAAAAAGGGCAACATGTGACTTGAAAATGCAGCATAGCAATGGGAAATGCTATGAAATACATTGAAAACTTGATATATTCTAGATTGTTTCCCTTAGTTCTATTCTCTACTTTTATTGGTGATTGGAAGCCTATTTTTTTTAGCATAAAAATTAAAAGAATGAATTTGTGATTTATGGCTTTCATGTCCAAACAGGATAAATTATAGAAATAGAATATAGAAATAAATAAATAAATAAATATAGACATAAATATAGCAAACTGCTTCTTTATATCTTTTTTCTTCAGCATTTCTTTCTCTTTCTCTCCCTCCCTTTCTGTTTCTCTTTCTGTGAATTTTTATCTAGTTTTGAAGACCATAAAATTATGAAATTATTATGTATAAAAATTGCTCTCATCAGCTCACCAACCTATGAAACCAAAAGGAAACACAACCTCAGCTGAGAACACTGTTTGAAACGGGGCTGTACAAATAACAGGAAGCTTCTAAGACACAGAGAAAATTTATTTTTCCTGCCTGTTTCTCCTCCTTTGTTTATGTCTTTGTTTCACTTCCCTAAAAATTAAGTTTTTTCCACTGCATTGAAATGTCATTTAGGGCAGGGGTCTGCACGGTTGGCTGGGGAATTCTGGGAGTTGAAGTCCATAAGTCTTAAAGCAGCCAAGTTTGGACATCCCTGCTTTGGGGGGGGGAGTTTATTTCCCCCCCATTTCATCTACATCATATCAGTCAAATGGTTGTCCAATCTCTTAAAAACTTCCAGTGTTGGAACATGCACAACTTCTGAAGACAAGCTGTTCCATTAGTTGATTGTTCTCAGTGTCAGAAATATTCTCCTTATTTCAGGTTGAATCTCTCCTTGATCACCGTCCATCAGTTTTCCTTGTCCGGCCTTCAGTGCTTTGGAGCAGGGCTTTTCAACCTTTTCACCCATTGTACCACTTTTAGGCTATGGCAATATCCGAGTGTCACCAGTCGCCTAGCAAGGTGTCAAAAACTTGATGACCAAAAAACAAAAAAAAGGAAAAAAGTGATAAAGTACAGGTAGTCCTCGACTTACAACAGTTCGCTTAGTGACTGTTCGAAGTTACAATGGCACTGAAAAAAGTGCCCCCCAAGCCACAGCTGAGCAAGACAGCGCCCGGTGGCGCTCTTCCTCCTGTCCGAGGTTTTCATTGTGAGCATTTCTGTTGAGGATTGGCAGCGGGGATGGGGTGGGGGGGTGTTTGGTTTTTATTCCCCCCGTCTGCTGGGTGGTTGCAGCAGGTTTTGGTCACTTCACATGACCCTGGGACACTGTGACCGTCATAAATATGAATCAGTTGCCAAGCATCTGAATGTAAATCACAAGACCCTGGAGATGCTGCAACACTCCAGCTGATCGGCGCTTCTTCTGGGCTCAGCAGAAGCACCAGGATCAGTGCTGAGCTCCAGCTGGACCCTGGTGCTGTTCCTGGCGCTTCCGCTGAGCCCTGACAGCCCTGCAGCTCCAGTCGTCTCTCGCTCAGGCTTGTGCGGTGCTGCCACCGGTTCAGCTCATTCTCCTCCCCCGCTACCACTTTTCTAGGATGGTCGCGTACCACCTGCCAGGTGCCAATGAACCACAGGTGGTACCCGTACCACTGGTTGAAAAGGCCTGCTTTGGAGTATAGGTTGACCCCTCCTCTCTGTGGCAGCCCCTCAGATATTGGAAGACTGCTGTCATGTCTCCCCTGGTCCTTCTCCTCACTAGACCTGGAGGACTTCTGAACAGGGATGCTTAGATACCTAGAGTGGAGAGTAAGATGGCATCTTCTACAGAACATCGGGTTTCCAGATGTTTGCAGTGGGGAAATTTGTTGGACTAGAAGAGTTCCAAGGTCCCTTTCAACTAATTTAATCTATTTTATTCTATAATGTGTTCTATTCTATAATCTAATCTATTTCTTACAGTTAGTCCTCGACTTACAACAGTTCTTCTAGTGACCGGTTGAAGTTATAATGGTACTGAAAAAAGTGACATGACCATTTTTCACACTTAACGACCGTCTCAGCATCCCCCTGGTCACGTGATCAAAATTCAGGCACTTGGCAACTCACTCATATTTATGACAGTTGCTATATCCCGGGGTCACGTGATCCCCGCTTGTGACCTTCTGACAAGCCAAGTCAATGGGGAAGCCAGTTTCACTTAACAACCGTGTTACTACCTTAACAACTGCAGTGATTCACTTAACAGCGCTGTGTTGGTTTCTAATTTTTTAAAATGGACAGGTGGTCTTGAGTTACCACCATGCACTTAGTGACGGTCCAAAGTTACAAGGGCCCTGAAAAAAGTGACTTGGAACCGATCCTCACGCTTATGACCATTGCACATCCCCCACAGTCATGTGATCAAAAAGCTTTGGATTTGGCAAGTATTTATGATGGATGCAGTGTCCTGGGGTCACATGATTGCCATTGGTGACCTAGCCAGGGAAGGTCCCTCCTGAATGAGTCAATCCTGGATAAAACTAAGATAATAATAATTCCTTCCGGTGAGGATCAACAAGCAGAAACCTCTACGCTTTTGGCATTGGATGAAAGTGGGTGTAATAATAGACTAGGAAGAAGAATTGGGCTTGGGGTGAGTGAGGGGTAGAAGAAAACAGATAGGGTGGATGGATGCTTTTAAAGAAATGACGGGGACGACCATCCTCGGAAGAGCTACAAGTTGAGCTGGCATTTGTCCCTGCAGTTAGAAAGTCGCTCTCTGAATGAGATGAGTGGTGTCTAAATTTAATGTATAAATTTACAAAGTCACCCAGACAGCTTTCAGGCCTAAGGCGGGACTAGAACTCACCGTCTCCTAGTGATTAGCCCAAAGTCACCCAGTCAGCTTGCGTACCTGAAGCAGGATTAGAACTCACCGTCTCCTGGTGATTGGCCCAAAATCACCCAGCCAGTTTTCAAGTGTAAGGCAGGACTAAAACTCATCATCTCCCAAAATCACCCAAACAGCTTTTATATCTAAGGCAGGACTAGAACTCACCGTCTCCTGGTGATTGGCCCAAAATCACCCAGCCAGCTTTTGTGCCTAACGCAAGACACCACAATAGCAATCTGGCTCTCTTAAGAAGTAAATACCTGCAATCAAGCCTTTTCTTCCTTCATTCACACATCATACTAATTATGGTTTTCTTAGCCATAGTTTACTGGAAAAAAATCATAATTTGTTGTATTTACATGTTGCATCTCTCCATGGTTTGCAAAACCTGAAACTAAGGAGGAATTTCCTGACAGTGAGAATAATGAATCAGAGGAATGGCTTGCCTTCAGAAGTTCTGGGTGCTCCATCACTGGAGGTTTTCAAGAAGAGATTGGACAACCATTTATCTGGGATGGTATAAGGACTCCTGCCTTGGGTAGGGGGTTGGACTAGAAGACCTCCAAGGTCCCTTCCAACTAAGGATTCTGTGAAACAGAATAGTTGACTGATCACCCCTTAGACATTCATGGGGGTGGCAAAGCTAAGTGAGAAAACACACATCACTCCATCATGACGCAGAAGCTGGGACTTCACACTTATACCACACCAATTGGATGAGGGTATTGACAGTGATATTTGTGTCATAACATTGTCTTGATGTGACACGGCACCTTCAAATGCCTGTGGAGCTTCTAAGCCAGAACCAAACAAAC
>NW_015388447.1:167681-169914 GCF_001527695.2 Protobothrops mucrosquamatus
CTCCTGTACACTGTCCAGGTCTCACTAGCATACATCAGGGTAGTTAGCACTGCTGCCTGGTAAACCTTAAGCTTAGTAGCAAGGCTTATTCCGCAGTCTGCCAAATGCAGAACTTGCCTTGGCAATTCTACAGTTGACCTCGATGTCAATTGTCACTGCACGGGAGAGGGTACTACCAAGATACGTAAATGCATAGCTGGGATCTGAGGTGAAGGCAAAAAGAAAAAAAAAGCTCTTTCTCCTGTATTAACAAACAATCTTCTGACCTGGGTCAGAGGAATCGGCTAAGAAGGAGGCCTCCATTATTGTTTGCAAACCCAACCCTGGATACTTTAAGTTGAGTAGACTTCAACTCCCAGAATTCCCTTTGTTGGCTGAGGAATTCTGAGAGTCAAACTCCAACCATTTGGAAGTTGACAAGGTCGAAAAACAATAATGTAGGCATTTAAATCGTTGATATGGCCACTTATCTCACAAAAGTGACTCTGAAAGTCTACAAAGTTGTACATCTAAAGTCCTTAATTGTGAAGGCAGACATTTTTGGTTTCACGCTCTGCCCGCAAACTCAAAATCTGTTCTCTATGCCCGCAGACACACACACACACAACCCATCACACAGAATAATGGATGTTTTCTCCCTAAATCCTATAGCTGCTGAGACACAGGATGACACACTAAGCAAATATCTCTACTTTCTGAAGGACAAATATTTTCTGTGGAATAGGACCATAGTTTTATGGATAAATACTGCCACCTAGTGGTGAATTTTAGTACTTCACCCTGGCATTCTGACGAGAGAATTAATCTTGGCTCTTTACAGATTTAGGCTTGATCCTTACGAACTGGAATGCCCAATTTATTTATATTTTTATTTATATCCTGCCTTTATTATTTTTAAAATAAGGCAGCAATGTTGCTCTGCATCTACCCCAGCCCACCAGGAAGGCAGTTTTCACTGTTGTTTTTTCCCTGCTGGGCATCAGAAATAGATTTTTCTGATTTTCTTATTTTTAAATAGTAATATTTTTTTTATTGAACTTTAAAAATACAAAGATAGCAAAATAATACCAACTAACAAAAAAGTAAAAAAAGGAAAAAGGAACAAAGAGGAAAAAAGGGGAAGGGAGAAAAATTTGTAAAAGAAAATATGTATTTCTTGATTTTTCTGACTTTCTCATGCAGCTCATTTAATAAAAAATGCTAATCAGAAAATGTCTGGCTGACTTCATAGATGGTACAAAGGATAAAATACATTTTTTCTGCTTCTTTTACTGTTTTGATATTAGTTTTTTATTGTATTGAAGGGATTTTATTGTGCTTATGATTTTAGTATGTTTTAAGTTTGACATTAGCATTTATTTTATATATAGTAACCATTTTATATTGATACTTATAGTGTTATCATGTAATCATTGTTTTGTTATTTTGTAATCATTATTTTGTAGTTAATTGCTTGATCAGATGCTTTATATATATATATATATATATATATATATATATATATATATATATATATATATATATATATTGGAAAAGTAAGGGCTTCATGCTTTAGGTACAGGAGATTGCTTACATGAAAAGAGCACGGTAAGGGGAGGGGGAAAAGGAGTTACGGATGGAGCCTGGGTTGCTGTGTATGAGTCATCATCTAAGAATTATTTTTTTGTGCCATCTTATGCCTAGTACCAAGACCTGATCTTTTTGTTCTGGAAAGGTATAAAAGGTGGAAGACATCTTTTCTGCTTCCTTGCCTTCATTCCTCTACCAGCCACGAAGAGGAATAGGGTGGCCCCTCTCTGTTTTGATCAAAATAAAGTTGTAATCTTTGTTGAAACCTCGGCTCAGGACTTTCTTTGGCTCTTTTAAATTCCTGAGTAACGCTGGGGCAGTTGTGAGGCTAAGTGGAAAACCTTACAGTATTATTATAGAAGTTTTTAAGATAGGGGTACTATCACTTTGGTGATTTTGATGCTATTATTTCTTTATATAGCTCTTTTCTATTTTTCCTTACTATTATTTTTCTTTTTCTTTGCTTTTTTTTTTCTTTTTCTATTTTTTTTTCTTACTTTGTATTATTTTCTTATCTCCACATTTGTGAACTCTAATGCAAAAGATTTTTGTGAAAAAAGAAAGACAAAACAAGCTTTAATCTGCTGCTTTTATTTTTGTTGCACAGCACTGTCATATGGTGTGCTGTAATCATAAATTTCTCTTGCTCCGGGAGAGGCGCCTC
>NW_015388447.1:171184-175486 GCF_001527695.2 Protobothrops mucrosquamatus
TTTTTTTTTCTTTTTCTATTTTTTTTTCTTACTTTGTATTATTTTCTTATCTCCACATTTGTGAACTCTAATGCAAAAGATTTTTGTGAAAAAAGAAAGACAAAACAAGCTTTAATCTGCTGCTTTTATTTTTGTTGCACAGCACTGTCATATGGTGTGCTGTAATCATAAATTTCTCTTGCTCCGGGAGAGGCGCCTCTATCTCGGGCTTCTGATTCAGCTGCTCAGCGGTAGAAGATCAACACGGCGGCATCCACCATGGTTTTGGAAGCGCTCCATCCACGGTGAACCCCGTAGCCGTCCCAGTCAAAGCCTGTAAAATCACCACATTGACGGGGGTTTGCTTCTGGGAAAAAGCCCCCTCCTCCGATGCAGTGCTAAGGACGGAAAAAGGGAGTTAAACATCTTATATACTGGGAGAGAGAACCAACTTAAACTAAAGAGGAATTTCCTGACAGTGAAAACAACTAGGCAGTGGAAGGGGTTCCCTCCAGAAGTTGTGGGTGCCCCATCACTGGAGGCTTTTAAGAAGAAATTGGACAGCTATTTGTCTGGAATTTGTGTAGGGTCTCCTGCTTGAGCAGAGGGTTGGACTAGAACAGGCCTTTTCAACCAGTGGTACGGGTACCACCTGTGGTTCATTGGCACCTGGCAGGTGGTACGCGACCATCCTAGAAAAGTGGTAGCAGGGGAGGGGAATGAGCTGAACCGGTGGCAGCACCGCACAAGCCTGAGCGAGAGATGGCTGGAGCTGCAGGGCTGTCAGGGCTCAGCGGAAGTGCCAGGATCAGTGCCAGGCTCCAGCTGGAGCTCAGTGCTGATCCTGGTGCTTCTGCTGAGCCCAGATGAAGCGCCGATCAGCTGGAATGTTGCAGCATCTCCAGGGTCTTGTGATTTACATTCAGATGCTTGGCGACTGATTCATATTTATGACAGTCACAGTGTCCCAGGGTCATGTGAAGTGACCAAAACCTGCTGCAACCACCCAGCAGACGAGGGGAATAAAAACCAACCCACCCCACCCCACTGCCAATCCTCAACAGAAATGCTCACAACAATGAAAACCTCGGACAGGAGGAAGAGCGCCACCGGGCGGGCAGGCAGGTGTCTTGCTCAGCTGTGGCTTGGGGGGCACTTTTTCAGTGCCATTGTAACTTCGAACAGTCACTAAGCGAACTGTTGTAAGTCGAGGACTACCTGTACTTCATCACTTTTTTCCTTTTGGGAAGGGTCATCAGGTTTTTGACACTTTGCTAGGTGACTGGTGGTACTCGGATATTGCCATATCCTAAAAGTGATACAATGGGTGAAAAGGCTTGGACTAGAAGACCTCCAAGGTCCCTCAGCCCTAGGATTCAATGTTCTGTGTCCTAAAATGCCACAGTATGCTGTGTGCCTGGATGAAAGCATGCAAAACTATAACACACACACATACACAAATCTATCAAAGGCGAACCTGAATTCTAGGAATGAAAAGAACAGCCCAAAAGGATGTACAGATAGTCCTCAATTTATGACTGATCGCTTAGCAACTGTTCAAAGTTACCACAGGCTCTCCAAAAGATACTTAAGACATGGATTTTAAGTTTGGAAAGATGTCCATTCCTCACCCATGTGGCCACATGAGCGTCCTTGAGTTATGATCCCAACTGAACCCCAAATTTCTGTTGCTAAGCGAGAAATTTGTTAAGTGAGTTTTGCCCCCATTTTATGACCTCTCTTGAAACAGTTGATAAATGAATCACGGCAGCTGTGAAGTTAGTAACATGGTTGTTAAATGAATCTGGATTTCCCCATAGACTTTGCATGTCAGAAGGTCGCCAAAGGGGGCCATGTGACCCCGGGACACTGCAACCATCATAAATACGAGTTAGTGGCCAAGCCTCTGAATTTTGATCATGTGACCCTGGAGGATGCGGCAATGGTCGTAAGTGTGAAAAATGATCATAACTCACTGTTTTCAGTGCCGTTGTAACTTTGGATGGTCAGTAAATGAATGGTATATAAGTCGAGGACTACCTTTATAAGGTATCCTGCTTGTGCAGGGGGTTGGACCAGAAGACTTCAAAGGTCCCTTCCAGCCCTAGGATTCTGCCCTATGTTCTAAAATGCCAATAGAATTCCATAGTGTGCTGTGTACATGGATGGTGGGATACAAAACTATAGCACACAAATGCGTGTGCACACATAACCACACACCAAAATCCCTCCAGCAAAGGCAAAACTGAATCCGAGGAATGAAAAGCACAGTTCAAGGGGATGTATAGGTAGGCCTCTACTTACAACCGGCTGCTTAGCAACTCCTCAAAGTTACCCTCCCAAAAAAAAGATACTTAGGACCTGGATTCAAAGTTTTGACGGCTGTCTACCCCCTCTCGCCCCTGCGATCACATGATTTCATTTGGCTGGTTGGACGACTAGTATGCATATATTTATTTAGTTTTATTATTCAGCTTCTATGCTGAGGTGGCGTTTATGACCGTTTGCGGCAGTGTCTGAAGGGAAGGCCTGGATACTCACATGTTCTGCATTGCACCGAGTGAGTTTAACGCCAGAGCAGAGAGCCATTGCTGCCTGTTCGTTATTAAACACCCGGAATTGGATAAAACCAGAGACAAATTCACCTGAGAAACAGAAGAGAAATACTAAATGCGGTTGGGAGCATTTTAATTATTTTCACAATCTTGGTTGAGGACAATCGACAATCTGGGACTTCAATTCCTAGCATTCCCCACAGCATGTTATTGAGCTGAAGTCCACCCATCTTAAAGCATGCTGGCTGGGGAATTCTGGGAGCTGAAGTCTGCTCATCTTGAAGCAAGCAGGCTGGGGAATTCTGGGAGCTGAAGTGCACCCACCTAAAAATGGCCACATTTGCACTGTGCCAGACTCTTCCCATTCCTATTACTATATCCTAGCAGCTGGAGACTGGATTTTGGGGCATACAAAATGCCTCCCAAGACACATCGTTAGCCTAACTTTTGCAATCTGCTTTCTAAACCATCTTAACTGCGGCACCAATTTTGGGCAGGAGCCCTTCGTTTGCCTTCCTCCTTGATCTTAACTTCAACAGATGAAGTCCCAGCTGAGGAACTACATCGTGGGGCAGCCCTCTAACCGTGAGAACAATCAACCAATGGAACAGAAGTTGCCTTCAGAGGTTGTGGGAGCTTCATCACTGGAAGTTTTCAAGAAGAGACTGGACTGCCATCTGTCAGAAATGGTGTTTTAGGGTCTCCTGCTGGAGCGGGGTGGGGGGTTGGACTAGACTAGATGACCTACAAGATCCCTTCCAACTCATGCTTACCCCGTCCATTGGGAGAGTACAATTCTGAAGTCTTCTGGGCATCCCCAGCATCAAAAACAACAGGAATAGCCGGGCCGTTATTGTTTGGACAGCTGCCAGCACCATATCTCACTGGGTATTTCTGGAAAGCAAACCACAGCTGGATTATTTTCATGCATGACTGCTCCATCAGCAAAGCACACGAAGAAGATGAAGATGTTTTACGGTGTCCTCTTCAACCCAGTTGTAGCACTCTGAGGTGAACCGAGGCCTAGTCATCAAAACTGACCTTGACTCATGGTGACTTTTTGGACCATGATGACCCAGTGAAGGTCCAACTAGAGGTTTTCTGGGCACCAATATGGAGATAGTTGCTTTGATCCTCTTTTGAGATGTCTTCTTCCCCTTCCAAATTCTAAGACCAGTTCTGGGATTCTGGTGGACTCTCAAACAACCACCAAAGAGATAGATAGAAGATAGATAGATAGATAGATAGATAGATAGATAGATAGATAGATAGATAGATAGATAGATAGATAGATAGATAGATAGATAGATAGACAGACAGACAGACAGACAGACAGACAGACAGACAGATAGTGTCAGAACCCATTTATATTTCATTTCTATCTATCTCCTCTGATATAAAATCAAATCTCACCTTCCCCTGGATTCTGCCATACTTCCAAGGGGGAGGGGGATATGCCTACGGGATTATGACTTTCACTTCCTCTATTTGCTACAATGTAACCTTTTGTTTATTGCTGCTGGGTCTGGCAATTTTGGTGGCCATCCATGAAAAAGGACATTTATTTATTTTATTTATTTATTGTTCATATTTATATCCCGCCCTTCTCCTTGCGGACTCAGGGCGGCTAACAACCAGATAAAAATGCAATCCCAAAACTACAGATTAAAACATAGTTAAAAACAAATATTAATAATTGGTCTGATTAATTTAAAATTACTTTAAAACCCCCATTAAAAATTTCCCCTAGGCCAGTCCTGCAAGCTGG
>NW_015388447.1:175955-178054 GCF_001527695.2 Protobothrops mucrosquamatus
AGGAAGGGAGATCAGGGATCACCCTGATCTCTGGGGGTAGTTCATTCCAGAGGGTGGGAGCTCCCACAGAGAAGGCCCTCCCCCTTGGGGTCGCCAGCCGGCACTGTCTGGCCGACGGCACCCTGAGGAGACCCACCCTGTGGGAGCGTACAGGCCGATGGGAGGTAATCTGCGGCAGAAGGCAGTCTCGAAGATATCCAGGTCAGCTGCCCAACATGCGCAACTGCTAAGGTAACATGGCCAGCTGCCCAACATGCGCAACTGCTAAGAGGTTGCAAGGGAAATCGCCCAGACTGTTACAACCAGTGACAAATCCCTCACCCCTCTGGAAAGAAATATCCATGGATTTTATATTGGAATTACCAGAAAGCAATGAAAACACTGTCATCTGGGTGGTTACGGACTTGTTTTCCAAACAGGTGCACTTTATCCCTTGCCAAAAGATTCCCATCGCAAAAACCTTAGCGAAACTATTCATGCAACACATCTACAGACTCCATGGGGCACCCCAACATATCATATCTGATAGGGGAGTGCAATTTACATCAGCATTTTGGAAGGAATTTTTATCCCTCTTAGGAACCACTCAGGGACTGTCATCTAGTCATCATCCTCAATGTAATGGACAAACCAAACGTTGTAACTGAGTACTTGAGCAATACTTAAGATGCTTTATTAATTTCCAGCAAACAAATTGGACAGACCTACTCCCTTTTGCAGAAGTGGCCTACAATAATGCAGTACACTCCAGCACAGGCTACACTCCCTTTCAAATAGCCACCGGTCAAAGTTTCAACCCTTTGCTAGAACTAATCCCAAACGAACCAGCAATCCCATTGCTGAAAGAATAGATAGCACAATTACAAAACACTGGCTAGTAGTTAAGAAAGCCTTAGACGAAGCTAGGCAAGCATACAAAGCATAAGCAGATAAAAAGAGAGTTGAACCCATATCATTCATTGTAGGAGAAATGGTATATTTGTCTACAAAATACCTAAAATCCCTACAGCCTTGTAAAAAACTTGGCCCAAAATATATAGGACCTTTTCCAATTAAAAGAATCATAAACCCAGTAACAGTAGAATTAGAACTACCCAAAAACCTCAGGCAAATACACCCAATTTTTCACTGCAGCTTGCTGAAAAGAGAACAATAGTCGCCCTTACGGCCAAAAATCCCCCCCCTCCAATCATGGTTGGAGAACAACACTTCGAGATAAAAGAAATTCTAGATTCTAGGAAGTATCATAGGGCAACTCAGTACCTAATAGCATGGAAACACCTTCCCTCCTCACAAAACGAGTGGGTCCATAAACGTCATGTTAGAATACCAAAGTTGCTAAAGAAGTTTTATACAGAATATCCCAACAAACCACACTAACCTCTATACCTGTTTTGTTTCTCTACAGGTGGATCTCTCTTATTTTTAAGGGGGGCAGGATGTCAGAACCCATTTATATTTCATTTCTATCTATCTCCTCTGATCTAAACCAAATCTCACCTTCCCCTGGATTCTGCCATACTTCCAAGGGGGAGGGGGATATGCCTGCGGGGTTAGGGCTTTCACTTCCTCTATTCGCTACAATGTAACCTTTTGTTTATTGCCTCTGGGTCTGCTGCCCATTACAATGTAACAAATTGCCTCCTGCACTATGTATCTCTCTGAACTTTCTTCTCCCTAACCTGGCAGTTAGGAAAACGGGGGAGGGAAGAAATTCAAACATCCAGAACTTGGTTTATTTCTCCAGTCTCAAAAGGAGGTGTGAAGAGTGTGGAACATCGTGCTACAAACAGAGCTGGGCTGATGTTATCTTCCCTTTCCCATGATGGACCTAACAACTGGGGATTGGCTGGTCTGAACTGTCCGGATGAACTGTGGGGTGGGATTTGCTTAGGGACCCTTTAAAGCAGGGGTGTCCAAACTTTTTTCAAAGAGGGCCAGATTGGATGAAGTGAACGTGCTGGAGGGCCGAACATTTTTCCAAACATTCTTTGAACCATTACAATTAAATGCAAATGAATTATTGTATGCCTCTTTCCTCTCCCTCTCTTTCCTCTTTCTCTCTCTCTCTCTTTCCTTTCCCTTTCCTCTCCCCTCTC
>NW_015388447.1:180843-198424 GCF_001527695.2 Protobothrops mucrosquamatus
GATAGATAGATAGAGATATGGTAGGAAACACGACGTGAACACCAGGAGGTTGTAAAACAGTTAAAAGTTTTAATAAAACATTAAAAACCTTTAAAAGAATATTAAAAAGGACCTAGCTTTCGTTGGATCCTACCAACATCGTCAGGGTACAGAGTAACTCAATGGAAGAAACCATTTATAGGCCAGCCAACGCCTGCGCCCGGGCCCTAGATCTCGTGACGGGTCCTGGGTAACCAATCGATGCATCCCCCTCATTGCTCTCTTTAACTATCCTTGCATTACCACTCACGATGTTGGTAGGATCCAACGAAAGCTAGGTCCTTTTTAATATTCTTTTAAAGGTTTTTAATGTTTTATTAAAACTTTTAACTGTTTTACAACCTCCTGGTGTTCACGTCATGTTTCCTACCATGGATATACCCAGGAGTCATTCGTCTGTCTTCAGTGTTATTTTTAATCAGATAGAGATATAGATAGATGATACATAGATGATACATAGATACATAGATGATACATAGATAGCTTAGATGATATAGATAGAGATAGATAGATAGATAGATAGATAGATAGATAGATAGATAGATAGATAGATAGATAGATAGATAGATGGATGGATGATAGGTGGTAGATAGATAAATGGATAGATAGTAGATAGATAGATAGATGATAGATAGATGATAGACAGATGATACATAGATACATAGATGATACATAGATAGCTTAGATAGATGGTAGATATAGATAGATAGATGATAGATACATAGATACATAGATAGCAAATTGTTTGATAGACAGATAGATGATAGATGATAGATAGATAGATAGATAGATAGATAGATAGATAGATAGATAGATAGATAGATAGATAGATAGATAGATAGATAGTTTAGTTTAGTTTAGTTTTATTAAATTTATACCCCGCCCTTCTCCCGGAGGACTCAGGGCGGCTTACAGATAGATAGATAGATAGATAGATAGATAGATAGATAGATAGATAGATAGATAGATAGATAGATAGATAGATAGATAGATAGATAGATAGATAGATAGATAGATATTTTAGATATAGAGAGATGATAGATGGATAGATGGATAGATAGATAGATAGATAGATAGATAGATAGATAGATAGATAGATAGATAGATTTGGATAGGTTTAGATAAAATATAGATTTAGATGATAGATAGATAGATAGATAGATAGATAGATAGATAGATAGAGACAGATAGATGGATAGATGGATACATGTTTCGTGTTTTAGGATCAGCTGGGATCAGCCCCAAGAGATGGGCACTTCTAGGTATCCCATATCTGGTGAGTCGTCAAGCAGAAAGGCAGAGAAGTCATGTTGGTGGGGCTCACCTCATAGAGCCGGAGGAGGTTGCCCCCTTCACCAGCCAAGAAACCTGTCTCGGTGTGGTATCTCAAGAAGGAAACGTCCCTCCATCTCTTGATCGGGGTATTGTTGGGAACGTGCCATATGGAGACATCTCGGACTGAAAGATCGTAGTAGCCTGGGTTCTGGAAAAGAAGAGAGACCATGGAGGGCACTGGAGGACAGTTCAACAGTCCCTTTCTAAGATCTTTTGAGAAACTCTGAAACTTGAGATTCTGCAGAATGCTACGTTGATAGATGCCTGGAGAAGAACTGTCATAAAAGATTACGAGAGAGAGGGTTGACCCTAGCAGCACTCCACAAGGGAGTGGCCACAGGGGTGACCCCTTCTCCTATTGTCTGGAAGTACCTCTTGAAGAAGGAGCAAAAATACTTGCTGCCACAAGGAAGGAGGGGCCTACCTATTCTCCCAAGCATCTGAAGGCAGGACAAGAACCAGCAGATGGAAACTAGTCAAGGAGAGAAGCAACCTGGAATTAAGGAGAAACTTCCTGACAGTGAGAACAATTAATCAGTGGAACAACTTGCCTCCAGAAATTATAGGTGCTCCATCACTGGAGATTTTCAAGAAGAGACTGGACAGTCACTTGTCTGAAATGGTCTAGGGCCTCCTGCTTGAGCAGGGGGTTGGAGTAGAAGATCTCCAAGGTCCCTTCCAACTATGTTATTCTGTTAAACCTACGAAGTAAGGGATATTCCAGTAATACAACATAATTGTTGTTGCGCAAGTCTGCAGCCACAGAATCAGGACATTCTATGCCCAAACTGGCCTGTCCGGTCATCTTCGGACATACCACATTTAGGTTCAAGGTGGCCACTGATGTTGAGGTCAATGACGGTGGACAAACAACATTGCTATTTTTTTTGCACCAAATATTAAACATCATCCAGCACTGCCTGTTACTACCAGCTCTTTTAGACTGATTTTGACCTGTGGCTAAAAAAGGCCCATTTTTTTAAAAAAAAAAGTTTGCTTTTTCCCCTTCCCCTCAAATTAGTTATTCCTACCTTGTAGTCATCACTTGTGGCTCCTACGGCTGATCCAAAGATGTTATTGTTGGACCAATTTCCATCTCCATCGGGGTAGTTGGCATTGCTACCTTGCTGGCTGGACCAGCGATCGCCAACGGTGCATTTCCCAAAGATGTTGTTCTCGTGGACACTGGCCACTAGAGTCCAGCCGCCTCCGTTGGTGGACATGTCGCAGAAGGTCTGGTAGATCTCACCATCTTCGGTGGTCAGGATATACAGTCCATCTGCCAAACAGCAGATAAATAGATATATATTTATGCTCAATTATTGATATTTCAAAATGACCTCGTCCTCGTCTCTTCAGCCTCTCTTCCCCTCTAGCACTGATGATGTTACCTCGTTGGATAATGAAAGGTCTGTAAGAAAACAAGCTCAGAGAGCACCAAGGACCCCACAGTCTTCCTCTTCCTCCTCCTCTTCTTCTACCCTCCTCCTTTTCTTCCTCTTTCTCTCCTCTTTCTTCTTCTTCTCCTCCTACTACTACTTTTCTCCTCCATTTGTCCTCCTCTTTCTTTTTTCCTCCTCCATTTGTCCTCCTACTCCTTGTTCCTCCTCCTCCTCTTCTTCCTTCTCTTCCTCCTTCTTTCCTCCTCCTCCCCCTCCTCCCCCTCCTCCTCTCCTTCCTCCTCCATTTGTCCTCCTCTTCCTCCTTTCCTCCTCCTCCCCCTCTCCTTCCACCCTCCTCCATTTGTCCTCCTGTTCCTTCTCCTCCTTCTTTCCTCTCCTCCTCATTCTCTCCTTCCTCCTCCATTTATCCTCCTACTTCTTCTTCCTCCTCCTCCCATCCTCCTCTTTTTTCTCCTCCATTTGTCCCCCTCCTCCTTTCTTCCTCCTCCTCCTCACATCCTCCTCCTCCTCCTCTCCTTTTTCCTCCATTTGTCCTCCTTTCTTCCTCCTCCTCCTCAAATCCTCCTCCTCCTCCTCCTCCTCCTCCTCCTCCTCCATTTGTCCTCCTCTGTCTGCTTTTCATGACCACAAACACCATTTCAAAATCGCCAATTTACATAAATGGTAGAAGATAATGTCAGTTTTGAATTATAATGATAGAAAGAGTTGTAATGATTCCAAGCTATATAATCAAGAACTATACATATTAGGTTAACAGAAATTAACTATGGCTGGCCAGGGAATTCTGGGAGTTGAAGTCTGCCTATTGTCAAGCTGCCCAGGTTAAGAAAGGCTGTTTAGATTCTCATTGTTGGAATGATAAACGGGGCTGAAAAAAGGCCGGCCTCTGGTATTTAGAAAAAACTGACCCATGGATTTGAGCAGAACTTTTCTTTTAATAAAGCAGGTCTCTCCAAACTTGGAAACTTTAAGACTTGTGGACTTCAACTCCCAGAATTGATGGCTGGCTGGGGAATTCTGGGAGTCAAAGTCCACAAGTCTTAAAGTTTCCAAGTTTGGAGAGATCCCTGTAATAAAAGATCAGATTGATCATAGCAGGGATGCCCAATGGTGGGAGGGGGTGTCATAAAATCAAAGTGCAGGCACAACTGTGAAGTCAAAGCCGCCTCCTCTTTTCCATGCCTCCCAATGCACAGGGCTGGCCTTCCATCCTAGATATGTGGCCACCATTTTGACTCTTTTGCCCCTCTCTTGCTGACACCCTGGACTGTGGGGCACGGGGGTGGAAACTGGAGGGAGAGACCGATTTGTTGCAAAGAAACTTATGATGAAGAAGGGAAGCGGTGAATGCGCCAACACTGGAAGTTTTTAAGAAGAGACTGGACAGCCATTTGTCTGAAATGGTATAGGGTCTCCTGCCTGAGCATGGGGTTGGACTAGATGACCTCCAAGGTCCCTTCCAACTTTGTCATTATTATTGTTATTATTCAGAAGCGGAGAGATTGGAGCAGGCTGAGAAGAACTTTCAGCGGCCCGTTTGCCCACCGGCAGCCTCTGGTATTGCCGCCTTGATTTCCTGGCAGCTCCGGTGCAGCTTCTGGGGCTGGCCTGGGTGGGAAGGCTGGCAGGATGACCCCACTTCCCATTTCTTCAGGAGGTCCAGGAGGTCTTGCTTGGCTGTGCTGATGCAGCTGACACCGCCTGTCGACACAAAATACAACAAAAGCCAGATTCACTTAATGACCATGTGTATTAATGGAAGAAGCATTTCTTTTCATTATTTATTATTTTCATATTGATGAAAGAATTTCTAAAAAAAGTGTGCAGAGAATAGCCACAAAGATGATTAGGGAACTGGAGGCTAAAATGTAGGATGAACGATTGCAGGAATTGGATATGTCTCGTTTAATGAAAAGAAGGATCAGGACAACAGTATTCCAGGATTTGAGGGGCTGCCACAAAGAAGGGCTGGGGTAAACCTGTTCTACAAAGCACCTGAAGGCACAGATAGAAACTAATCAGGTTGTTCACCAGAGCACCAGAGGGAAGGACGAGAAACAGTGGTTGGAAAATGATCAAGGAGAGAAGCAACCTAGAAATAAGGAGAAACTTCCTGACAGTGAGGACAATCAACCAATGGAACAGCCTGCCTCCAGAAATTGTGGGCGCTCCATCACTGGAAGTTTTAAAAAAGAGACTGGACATTCACCTGTCTGAGACAGTATAGATTCTCCTGCTTGAGCAGGGGGGGTTGGACTAGAAGACCTCCAAGATCCCTTTCTATTCTATTCTATTCTATTCTGTTCTGTTCTGTTCTGTTCTGTTCTGTTCAAGGAGAAAAACAACCTAGAACTAAGGAGAAACTTCCTAACAATTAACCAGTGGAACAGCTTGCCACCAGGAGTTGTGGGTGCTCCATCACTGGAGGTTTTTAAGCCACTTGCCTAAAAAGGTAGGCTTGAGCAAGGGGTTGGACTAGAAGACCTCCAAGGTATCTTCCGGTCCCAGAATTCAGTGATCCTTTGAGAACCCACTTTCCCACAAATCCACCGGTTACTCACTCACATGCAGTTTGTGCTTTTGCGAAGGCAGCCCAGACCAGCAACAGAAGAGCCAACAACTTCATTGTGGATCAGCCTCTAGAGAAAAATGTGAATTAATCTGTCTGTGAATTAATAGCAGAGATGGAGCTCTTTAAGAATCTGTGCAGAGCTAAAACTGCAAATGAAGATGCTACTGGCACTGTTTGACTTTGATTGTCATGGTGAAACAAGCTTTGTGACTAATCCCTCTTCTTGCCAACTTCCAGGAACAGAGCCCTGTGGTTTTCAAATTCTGCCCAGGTGCCAAGACAGCAGCAATTGTTTTTAAATGGTTTTAAGTTGTGAAATACATCCTTCAGATTTGATGAGGGAGATTGGGCTTGAATGATTTTGCCACAGGAGTTCTGAGAAAAATATTAAAATCATTTCTGGCAAATTATCTTTGATTTGATGGGCAATTCTTTGATTTGATGGGCAATTTAGGGCTGGTTGAAACATGGAATCAGAAAAATTGCACCTCTTACCTACTTTTCTGAAGAACAGAGCCTTTTTTTAAAGAATAAACAGGATTTACATCTCAAAGTACTTGGCCACTCAGCTTTTTAAGACAGATTTACTCCCCAAGATCTTTTGGGATCATAATCTTGTGAGTTTCATTTATAAAAGGAAATTGTATTCTTTTAGATCGGGAGTCTCCAAACTTGGCAACTTAAATACTTGTGCATTTTGGCTGGGGAATTCTGGGAGTTGAAGTCCACAAGTCCTAAAGTTGCCAAGTTTGGAGACTCCTGTCTATGGAGATTCTCAGTCATCCAGGTCATGGTTGTCCCAAAGGTGCTTTTTTTTCCCATGCTGGACCTCTGCCTGACCACTACTTATTTTAAATAGAGTGAAGGTTTCTACAGACAAAAACATGGCTGCCCTGTGTCCCCCATTGTGGCCAATCTCTACATGGAAGAGGTAGAAACCCAATCCCTAAACTCCTTCACAGGAATTCTACCCACTTCCTGGTAAGATATGTGGACAATACTTGGATCAAGATCAAAACACAGGAATTGGAAGCCTTCACCAAACACATCAACATACATCAAATTCACGGGGGGAAGATGTTAAGGAAAATAGTCTAGCAGTACACATTAAGGAAGACAGAAGCCTTAACATTGAAATTTACAGAAAACCGCAGCACACAGATTAATATTTACATTTTGATTCTCACCACCCATTGGAGCACAAAAGTTATCAGAACCCTAACCTTTTGGGCATTCCACGGACCAGAGAGGGCGTGGTTTTGTGTGCTGCCTGCATCTCATGGATGGGGCTTTGCTTGTTTGTGTGGCCCAGTTGCTGGCATGTGGCGACCCGGTACGGGTCCACGGATTGGGGGTTGGGGACCCCTGCCATATACCACCAAGCTGAAGGCCTACCCACCAACAAAGATGGAAAAGAAAAAGAACTAAAACACATCAAGGAAGCCCTCAGAACCGGTGGCTATCCCAAGTGGGCCTTCATCAAATCTCAAAAAAGACCCAGCAGGGGCTCCTCCATCACAGACAAAGTAGAAAACAATAAAAAAAGCAATGTGGTCATTCCACACGTTGCAGGAATACCAAAAAAGCTCAGAAGTATCTTCAGCCAACACAACATACGTGCACACTTCAAACCCAAAAATACACTAAGGCAGAAGCTTGTCCACTTCAAGGATAAAACACCCAGACACAAACTGAGCAACATGGTATATGCTGTACAATGCAGTGAGTCATGTGCAGATCTGTACACTGGGGAAACATAACAACCACTTCATAAACGCATGGCACAACATAGGAGCACAAACCCATCAGGACAAGATTCAGCCGTCCATCTGCTGAAAGGCCACTCTTTCAGTCCATATTCTGGACAGAGAGGACCACTGGTTTGAAAGAGGGGTCAAAGAGGCCATCTGTGTCAAAACTGAGCAACCCTCCCTTAATGGGGGGGGGGAGATACGACATCATCTATCTCCAGTCTATACCACAGTTCCAAGAAGGCTCCACACCCATTTGCACCACTCAGTTTTTATTCCCCCCATCTGCTGGGTGGTTGCAGCAGGTTTTGGTCACTTCACATGACCCTGGGACACTGTGACTGTCATAAATATGAATCAGTTGCCAAGCATCTGGATGTAAATCACAAGACCCTGGAGATGCCGCAACATTCCAGCTGATCGGCGCTTCTTCTGGGCTCAGCAGAAGCACCAGGATCAGTGCTGCTTTCCAGCTGATCGGTGCTTTTTCTGGGCTCAGCGGAAGTGCCAGGATCAGCGTTGAGCTCCGGCTGGAGCCTGGTGCTGATCCTGGTGCTTCCGCTGAGCCCTGACAGCCCTGCAGCTCCAGCCATCTCTCGCTCAGGCTTGTGCGGTGCTGCCACCGGTTCAGCTCATTCTCCTCCCCCGCTACCACTTTTCTAGGATGGTTGCGTACCACTTGCCAGGTGCCAATGTACCACAGGTGGTACCCATACCACTGGTTGAAAAGCCCTGGTCTAGGTGACCTCAAGGATCTTTCCAACTCTATGGCTGCATTCTTACCACTTGCTTAATCTGATGACTGAAATCAATTCAGTTCTGGGATTGTACAATGCAATGAGCAACACACTAACCAAACCTCACCGTGTGTTAAATCAGAAAAAAAACCTTAATGATGGTTAATATTAAGAAACTTATGATTGCTGGGTGTAAACTGGTCTTTGGCTGTTGGGTTGAGCGTGCTGTGGGAACACAGGCTATAACCCCCATTTAACAAATGTCTCAACTTTTCTACTAAATAAAAACACCACTTCAGTCTAGTACTTTGTGTTGCAGAATCCATGCTTGGTTCCTTTTCCATCTGCACCCCAGCATTGGACCCCCATTCCTGGCTAAATTTCTGACTTACCTGATGGATCTCAAGCGTTTCTTTGACGTCTGATAATGCACTGAGCACAGGTTTGTGTTAGCTGGATGAGGAAGATTGCCTTGCCTGAACGAAGCAGGAAGCTCAAATCAGCCAGCCCTTCTTGCTCAACTTTATTAAATGGTTCAATTTCGAAATTCACCTCCCCACCACACAAGGAAGTGAAGAGCAGGAAATCCTGAAATGAGGAGGGGCTGCTGTTTGCACAAAGAAGGTGAAACAGTTTCAGGAAAAGGGCTGGCCAATAGAGAAGTCAATAAATATGATAATAATAGCACTCTCTGAGCTTGATGGTTTCCTTGCAGATGTTGCATTACCTGATTAGGTAACATCTTCAGTGCTAGAAGGGAGGGGGCTGCTGAGAGGAGGAGGAGGAGGAGGAGGAGGAGGAGGAGGAGGAGGAGGAGGAGGAAGACAATGACCATTGGGTCTTTGGTCCTCTCTGAGCTTGGTGGTTTTCTTGCAGACGTTTCATGAGCCAACTAGATAATATCATCAGTGGTAGAAGTAAGGAGGGGGGTTGCAGAGAGGCGGAGGAGGGGGACTGTGAAATCCTTGATATTTTCTGAGCTTTTGTGATTTTCTTGCAGACGTTTCATGACCCAGCTAGGTAACTTCATCAGTGCTAGAAGGGAGTGGGGTTTTTTGGGCGCTCAGTCTCTAAAAGGTTCACTGCCCTATACCATTTCGGACAAATGACTGTCCAGTCTCTTCTTAAAAACTTCCAGTGTTGGAACACTGACTGTCAGGAAGTTTCTCCTTAGTTCTAGATTGGATTCTCTCCTTGATTAGTTTCCACCCATTGCTTCTTGTCCTGCCTTCAGGCGCTTTGGAGAATAGCTTGACTCCCTCTTCTTTGGGGCAGCCCCTGAGATATTGGAACACTGCTATCATGTCCCCCCTCGTCCTTCTCTTCATTAAACTAGACGTACCCAATTCCATCAACCTTTCCTTACATGTTTTAACCTCCAGTCCCCTAATCATCTTTGTTGCTCTTCTCTGTACTCTTTCTAAAGTCTCAACATCTTTTTTACATCGCGGTGACCAAAACTGGATGCAGTATTCCAAGTGGGGCCTTACGAAGGCATTGTAAAGTGGTATTAACACTTCACGTGATCTTGATTCTATCCCTCTGTTAATGCAGCCCAGCACTGTGTTGGCTTTTTTGGCAGCTGCAGCACACTGCTGGCTCATATTTAAGTGATTGGCCAGTAGGACTCCGAGATCCCTCTCACAGTTACTACTGTTGAGCAAGGTACCCCCTATACTATACCTGTACATTTGGTTTTTCTTGCCTAAATGTAGAACCTTACTTTTTTCACCACTGAATTGCATTTTGTTAGATAGCGCCCAGTGTTCAAGTGTGTCCAGATCCTCCTGTATCCTAAGCCTGTCTTCTGGAGTGTTGGCTATTCCTGCCAGCTTGGTGTCATCTGCAAATTTGATGAGTTCTCCATCTATCCCCTCGTCCAAATCATTGATGAAGATGTTGAAGAGCACTGGGCCCAGAACAGAGCCCTGGGGCACCCCACTGCACACTTCCCTCCATGTAGATGCGGTTCCATTGAGGACCACACACTGAGTACGGCCGGTCAGCCAGCTATGGATCCCTCTGGTGGTGATGCTGTCTAACCCACATTTTTCTATCTTATCAAGTAGTAAGTTGTGATCTACTTTATCAAATGCCTTACTGAAGTCCAAGTAAATTATTTCCACAGCATTCCTCTGATCCACTAATTTTGTCACTTGGTCAAAGAATGCAATAAGGTTTGTCTTGCATGATCTGTTTTTGACAAACCCATGTTGGCTTTTAGTAATGACTTTAGTCAATGTTTTGTAAAAAAAAAAAAAAAAGGTGCCGGAACTCACACACGTCATACAACCCACCTTGCCTACTCTACAAGGTTCCATCCAAAAAAGGTGCCGGAATTCCGTTCTTGGCGTTCTATGACAAAAAAAGGCCTGACTTTAGTAATGACTTTAGTAATGTGCTGGCCTTTTCCATTTTGCTCCTTATACATTGGTAAAACCTCTGAAAAAGTAAGCCTACAGCCTATCCTGCTAAGTTCCTGCCCCAAGCTCTGGAAATTATTCTGCACAGAGAGTACATCTTTTTGGGACAGATCGTTAGTGCCAAGTTGTACAATAGCCTCCACATCACAGTCCTTGCTGGCATTCTTGACTATTTTCGAAATACGCTTCCTGTCCCTACTGGCAGTAGCATCTGGAAGACACCTGACCTCGTTCGAAACCTCTGTGTCCTTTCCTAAATTTATGTCCCTTATAATTGAATCACCAACCAGAAGGTGACTTCTGTTTTTGGATGCCTTTCTGTTCTTGCATGACTGATGTATAATACCTGATTCGCACTTCTCCCTGTTGAAAAGAAGTTCTTCATCTCAGACCACGATCCCCTGTTTGTTTGAGTTATCAATGCTAGAAGGGAATGAGGTTTGTTCTCTGTGTGGCTTGACCTGTCAGTGTTTTTTCTTGATAGTTCTTTGATTAGGCTGCTGTTTATTGTTTGACTGTTTGTCTGGTGTTAATCCTTACTTCTCTGGGTGTTGATTGCTGGGGAGGAGGTGTTTTGGTCTTTTTGTTTTAAGCTTTTTTGATTGTCTCTTTTATTTGTTTACTACATTTATATGCTACCCATCTCTCTTTCCAAATTGACTCTCAGTGGCTTACAATCCCATAAAATCATAAATATAGAGACATTAACAGGACTCAGATTAAAAAAAAAACTATACACCAAGAGTACCAACGACTGATTCCTGAAATAGGATTTTTCTAGGCACATTAATAAATTCAAAGAAAATGGAACCTTTTTGTATTTAGCTAACATAGTATCATCAAGACCAAAAACTGTACATGTATTATACAATCCTCCCCACCGGGCTCTGGAATAGAATGTTCAATGAGATTGAATGGTGTGGAAATATTGTTTATCTCGATGTGCCCATCGATGGCTGATTTATAGGATTCTCTAGCATTTTTGGACTTAGTTTTAACAGTTTTCAATTTGGAAAAAAAAAAGGCATTTCCTCTTTGCCATTCCTTGGAATTGTTTGCAGCTCCTACAGAGCCTGTCCCCATTGATTGATGGTGGGGGAGATGCCAGGCTGGTCCAGTCAGAGAAAAGAGGATGTGGCAGGTCGTTCTTTCTTTCATATAAAGAATATTAGAGTTGGAAGGGACCTTGGAGGTCTTCTAGTCCAACCTCTTGCTCAAGCAGGAGAGCCTAGACCATTCTGGACAAATGGCTGTCCATGAATCAAAGTGATGAGACCAACATATTAGCCAAGGGGGCCTTCTCAGTGTAGAGATTCTATCTCAGTCACCCTTCCAGTCATTGATCCTGAAAAAATGCAATATTCCAGAGATATCATTGGGGGCAGACAAAGTAGAGAAGATAAAGAAATTACAGGCAGTCCTTGAGTAACAACCACAACTGAGCCCAACATTTCTGTTATTAAGTGAGACATTTCTTAAGTGAGTTTTTTCCCCATTTCTCGCCATAGTTGTTAAGCTGAATCACTGCAGTTGTTAAGTTAGTAACAAGCTTGTTAAGTGAAGCTGGCTTCCCCATGGACTTTGCTTGTCAGAAGGTCCCAAAAGGGGATCATGTGACCTGGGGATGCTGCAACCATCATAAATACGAGTCAGTTGCCAAGCATCCAAATTGTGATCACATGGGGATGCCACAATGATCATAAGTGTGAAAAATGGTTATAACTCTTTTTTTTTTGCAGTACTGTTGTAACTTTGAACGGTCACAAAATGAATTGTTGTAAGTTGAGGACTATCTGTATTTTACTTTATCTCTGAATGCCAACCTAATTTTGCTTTCTTCCGAAGCAATACACAGAAGGGTGACCATTACAAATAAAAATCACGCTTCTCCAAATGTTTCTAGGGAGTTTGTCCCTATAAAGATCAGTATTGTGATTCGTCCCCTTAAAGGGGACGAAATGTTTGTGAAATAATTTACAAACTGCGGCCTATTCAATGGTTTGCAGTCTCTTAGGTAAAATTACAAACAGAAATGAGTAAGTCACATATTGCACAAAGACATTTCATAAGCCTGGCTGGCTGGTGAATTCTAGGAGTCGAAGTCTATCTGTCTTAAAGTTGACAAGGTTGAGAAACAGACAACAATGGACAACAGAGTTAGGCACCTCTGGGAAGTACTCCAGGAATGAATCAGTTTGTAAGAGGGTTACTCCTGATTTACTCTCTTAAGCAACAACCCTGGTTTGAAAGAACATTGGAGAAGATAAAAGTGTAGCTTCTTTTCTAGAACTTCATGGTGTCCACCTTGGATGTGAAACTCTCTGGAAACCCCTTAAGAATGGCCCTGGTTCTCCAAGACTTTTGACACAGATGTCTCAGGCTCATTGGTGCCCTTATGACTCATAAACACCTTGACCAGAAGCCTGTGGGCATCAGTTGCCACATCCTCCACAAAAGTTTTCAGCATGCTGTAGACCACTGCGAATGACAAGCCTACCGAGGCCATGGGCACAAGCTGCTTTGGTAGGTTGGGTGCTCTGCTGGCCGCTTGGACAAGCAATTCCACCACAACTGCTTTAGTGACTGCAGGAGCCAGTGGAGACTTGATTAGGGCCTTCAGCTGCTCAACGGGTTGGTCTACATGTTCAGCGGTCCTCCTTAGGGAGTCCTCTTCCAAGCCAAAGCTGATGCAATAACCTTGCATGGTTCTGACCAGCAGGTCCACATTGCACGCCACCGAAATATCTGAGATAGCTTCAGTCTGGATCCCACAGGCCACCACAGCCACCAACCACAAGTGTTCCAGCATCATGTCCTTCTTCTTCTCCAAGATGCGATGGGAGATGTTGGGGGTGGCAAGGAGGAACGAGTGGCTCTTCGGTAGATCCAGGTTCTTCTCCAGAGTCTCTTCCAGAAGATAGAAGTCGTACTTGCTGAGTAAAAGGCTGGAAATAAGGAAGATCTTGGGAGATCTCACTTTCTCAGCTTGAAGGTCTTGTAGGCAATCTTCCCGGATCTTCTGTAGGGTGATCAGCTCATTGAAGCTAGATGGGTTGCTCTGACGGATTGATTCCAGATCTGCCTCCACTTTGGAACGGACAAAATAGTATCCTTTGCCAGCTTTTTTGACATAATAAGCCAGCTTAGCATGGAAGGACCTAAAGTGCTGAGAGGCAATAATTAAAAAGAAGTCATAGGAGGCCAGCTCCATCTTCTCCACGTAACGTCTGGCACTGAAACCTGGATTCCCAATATCTGGCAGATCCCACAGGATTACTTTGGGGTACTTGGGGTGCGGATAAGCCACAGGGGTTTTATTGGCCTCCATCATTCCAGGAGAAGCCGCTCCTTCATCTTCCGCACAGAGGTCCCGAAAAGTGTTGATGAAGGCTGCCCTGTCTTCTCCCGATTCTCCAACGACAGCCACATTTAAATTGATGTCCTCCAGTGAGGAAAAAGCGTCCTGGAGGCGTTTGGTCAGCTGATCAAAACTCCCCGTCTTAAAAGCAGCCTTGAGGTCCTCAATTTGTTTTTCAGTTAGAGCAATTTTGTCATCCACTTTTTGTGCCATGGGGTCAACAGCTTAACTTTTCTGGTCAGCCTGGGGAGGAAGATCTAAAAAACCAAGTGAAGAACATTGTGTTAGTGGAAGTTATGTGCTTGCATACATATACTTTTACCATGGAGGGGTTGATAAGATGTGATCTTGCAGTTGGGTAACCTAGCCTGGATTTCCACCAGCCACAAGAGTCACAGATTTGATGTTAGCCTCCAGCTGTCAAAAGGCAGGGATCCCCTCAGCCATCAATCCTTCCACAGAGTAGAAGCTGAGAAAGGTTTCAGGTGCCATTGCTAAAAGCTGGTCATAATGTTAAACAATCACATGAGATTTCAGTAATGTCACCTTCAAAATCTTATAAGATTTTCAGTTCTCACTCAAAATTCAATGAGATGTTGACCAATTTGTCTCAATCTTATGAGGATTCAAACTTCTTCTTAAAGCCAGACAGGAATATATGGATATTGCTGTATCCTATCNATCCTATCTATTTAAACATTGAAGCAAAAACATGATAGGTAGATGATTGGGTGATAGATATGATAGATAGATAAGATAGATCAGTGGTGGCGAACCTATGGCACGGGTGCCAGAGGCGGCACTCAGAGCCCTCTCTGTGGGCACGCGTGCCGTCGCCCCAGTCCTAGACCTTCAGCTGGTTTTATAAAACCTTTTCGCTTTTGGCCTCCGCCGCCGTGTGCAAAAAAAAAAAAAAGGTTCAATCAATCAATTTCAACTTTTTGCGGGAAAAAAAAAGATCTTGCAAAGTTGGAATTGATTGATTGAACTTTTTAGTCCCACCCAGTCTGCCATTACCACCGCAGCCACACCCACCCAATTGGCCACACCCAGCCAATGGGCCACACCCACCCGGCACTTGGCGATGCATAAGTGGGTTTTGGGTTGCAGTTTGGGCACTCAGTCTCTAAAAGGTTCACCATCACTGAGATAGATAGATAGACAGACAGTTAGATAATAGATAGATGATAGAGATGATAGATGTTAACAGATACATAATGATATAGATAAATATAGATTAGGTAGATAATAGAGATGGATGGATAGATAGATAGATATATTCTATGATATAATAATAATAATAATAATAATAATAATAATAATAATAATAATAATAATAATAATAATAATAATAATAATAATAATAATAATAATAATAATAATAATAATAATGCAGTGCCTGGAGACAGCAGAATAGACGAGAAAGAACTGGAGAAGATAACAAAATACAAAGACATAGAAATATAAAGACTGTGGCAAAAGCAAGCAAGGGTAGTACCAATAATAATAGGCGCCTTGGGTGCAATCCCAAAACAACTGGAGCACCACTTGAACACCATTGGCATTGACACATTCGCCATTAGTCAATTGCAAAAGGCAGCCTTACTAGGAACCGCCTCCAACCTGCGACAATATCTGTAATACCATCAAACATCCACATCTGCCTATCCCAGGTCCTTGGTAAGGACTCGATAGGTAGACAAAAATGCCAAATCCAGTCTGAACATCTGGCTGACTGTGCAAAGATCAATAATAATAATAATAATAATAATAATAATACTAATAATAATAATAATAATAATACTAATACTAATACTAATACTAATACTAATACTAATAATACTAATACTAATACTAATACTAATACTACTACTACTAATAATAATACTAATAATAATACTAATAATAATAATAATAATAAAGTTGGAAGGGGCCTTGGAAGGTTGGAAGTAACCTAGTCCAACCCCCTGCTCAGGCAGGAAACCCTATACCATTTCAGACAAATAGCTGTCCAGTCTCTTCTTAAAAACTTCCAGTGTTGGAGCATTCACCGCTTCTGGAGGCAGGTTGTTCCACCGGTTAATTGTTCTCACTGTCAGGAAGTTTCTCCTTAGTTCTAGGTTGCTTCTCTCCATGATTAGTTTCCATCCATTGCTTCTTGTCCTGCCTTCAGGCGCTTTGGAGAATAGCTTGACTCCCTCTTCTTTGGGGCAGCCCCTGAGATATTGGAATACTGCTATCATGTCCCCCCTCGTCCTTCTCTTCATTAAACTAGACATACCCAATTCCAGCACCGTTCCTTATATGTTTTAATCTCCAGTCCCCTAATCATCTTTGTTGCTCTTCTCTGTACTCTTTCTAGAGTCTCAACATCTTTTTTACATCGTGGTGACCAAAACTGGATGCAGTATTCCAAGTGTGGCCTTACCAAGGCATTGTAAAGTGGTATTAATACTTCACGTGATCTTGATTCTATCCCTCTGTTAATGCAGCCTAGCACTGAGTTGGCTTTTTTGGCAGCTGCAGCACACGGCTGGCTCATATTTAAGTGATTGTCCACTAGGACTCCGAGATCCCTCTCACAGTTACTACTATTGAGCAAGATACCCCCTATACTATACCTGTACATTTGGTTTTTCTTGCCTAAATGTAGAACCTTATTTTTTTCACCATTGAATTTCATTTTGTTAGATAGCGCCCAGTGTTCAAGTCTGTCCAGATCCTCCTGTATCTTAAGCCTGTCTTCTGGAGTGTTGGCTATTCCTGCCAGCTTGGTGTTGTCTGCAAATTTGATGAGTTCCCCATCTATCCCCTCGTCCAAATCGTTGATGAAGATGTTGAAGAGCACTCGGCCCAGAACAGAGCCCTGGGGCACCCCACTGCACACTTCCCTCCATGTAGATGCGGTTCCATTGAGGACCACACGCTGAGTACGGCTGGTCAGCCAGCTATGAATCCCTCTGGTGGGGATGCTGTTTAACCCACATTTTTCTATCTTATCAAGTAGTAGGTTGTGGTCTACTTTATCAAATGCTTTACTGAAGTCCAAGTAAATTATATCCACAGCATTCCTCTGATCCACTAATTTTGTCACTTGGTCAAAGAATGCAATAAGATTTGTCTTACATGATCTATTTTTGACAAACCCATGTTGGCTTTTGGTAATGACTTGATTTGCCTCTAGTGTTCGCTGATTCATTGCTTGATTATCTTTTCCAAGATCTTGCTGGGTATTGAGGTCAGGCTGACCGGTCTGTAATTTCCTGGATCCATTTTTTTCCCTTTTTTGGAGATGACAACTACATCAGCTCTTTTCCAGTCTTCTGGTAGTTCCCCAGTGCTCCAGGGTCTTTGAAAAATATAGTTCAGTGGTTCTGAGATCACATCTGCCAGTTCCTTGAGAACCTTGGGGTGTAATCCATCTGGTCCTGATGATCTGAACTCATCTAGGCTGGACAGGTGCTCACTTACCATTTTCTTGCCTATCTTAACTTACGTTTCTATTCTGTTTTTTATGGCACTATTTTTGATAGGTTGGTCTGTTTTTTCCCTTTGTGTAAAGACAGATGCAAAAAATGAGTTAAATAGTTCTGCTTTGTCCCTGTTGCTTGTCACCTTCTTGACACTTTCCCCCACTAATGGACCAATCACTTCTTTCACTTTTTTCTTGTTTTTTACATGTTGAAAGAAGATTTTGTTTGTTATTTTTGACTTTGGTTGCAAGCCTTAGTCATTTTGAGCCTTAGTTTTCCTCACTTCATCTTTGCAGGCTGGGCTGTTTGCTGATATTCTGTCTTAGTTATGTGCCCCTCTTTCCACTTTTTATATTTGTCCTTTTTATCTTTAAATTTATTAGTGAGTTCTTTATGCAACCATGCTGGTTTCTTTTGAGAGCTGTTATTTTTCTTCTTTGTTCTTGAGTTGTTTTTTCCTTGAGGATTCTCATCCATGGAATCCTTCCCA
>NW_015388447.1:199710-201234 GCF_001527695.2 Protobothrops mucrosquamatus
TGAATTCCAATATTGCATGATCACTTCCTCCCAAGGTTCCTGTGGCTTCAACACCTTTTATCATTTCATCTCTGTTAGTGAGAATTATATCCAATATGGCTAATCCCCTAATTCCCTTCTCTACTTTTTGGGAGACAAAGTTGTCTGCTAGGTTTGTCAGGAATCTGTTTGATCTTCCACTTGGTGCAGAGTTTGTCTCACAGTTGATGTCAGGGTAGTTAAAGTCCCCCATTACTATTGTGATGTCCTTCCTACATACCTTAGTTAGCTAACAAAAAGTTCATCTATTTCCTCTGTTTGGTTGGGTGGCCTATAGTATACACCTATGGCAATGTCATCCCCCCCCCATTTATATTGACCCAAATGCATTCAAGACAGTTTTCATCATTGTTGTGCTCTATTTCTGTAGAGATGTAGTTATTTCTTATATAGAGAGCAACTCCACCTCCTCTTTTATTTCGTCTGTTTCTTTTAAATAATTTAAATCCCTCTAGCTATGTGTTCCATTTGTGGGTTTCATCCCAACATGTTTCCCTAATGGCCACAATATCATATCTGCCCTCATTAACCTGAATTTCTAGTTCACCCTGTTTGCTGTTCATACTCTGTGCATTGTTGTATAGACATTTGAGTCTTTTATGACTGACCCTGTGTTTACTTTCTACAAAACCCATCCTAGACGAGTTCAAATCACCAGGACCAGATGGATTACACCCCAAGGTTCTCAAGGAACTGGCAGATGTGATCTTAGAACCATTGAACTATATTTTTCAAAGACCCTGGAGCACTGGGGAACTACCGGAGGACTGGAAAAGAACTGATGTAGTTCCCATCTTCAAAAAAGGGGGGAAAATGGATCAAGGAAATTACAGACCTATCAGCCTGACCTCAATACCTGGGAAGAGTCTGGAAAAGATAATCAAACAACGAATCAACAAACACTTAGAGGCAAACCAAGTCATTACCAAAAGCCAACATGGGTTTGTCAAAAATAGATCATGCCAGACAAATCTTATTGCATTCTTTGACCAAGTGACAAAATTAGTGGATCAGAGGAATGCTGTGGATATAATTTACTTGGACTTCAGTAAGGCATTTGATAAAGTAGACCACAACCTACTACTCGATAAGCTAGAAAATGGTGGGTTAGACAGCATTACCACCAAATGGATTTGTAGCTGGCTGACCGGCGGTACTCAGCGTGTGGTCCTCAATGGAACCACATCTACATGGAGGGAAGTGTGCAGTGGGGTGCCCCAGGGTTCTGTTCTGGGCCCAGTGCTCTTCAATATCTTCATCAATGATTTGGACGAGGATATAGATGGGGAACTCATCAAATTTGCAGACGACACCAAGCTGGCAGGAATAGCCAACACTCCAGAAGTTACAGGTTTAAGATACAGGAGGATCTGGACAGACTTGAACACTGGGCGCTATCTAACAAAATGAAATTCAGTGGTGAAAAAAGTAAGGTTCTACATTTAGGCAAGAAAAACCAAATGTACAGGTATAGTATAGGGGGTA
>NW_015388447.1:202692-206855 GCF_001527695.2 Protobothrops mucrosquamatus
TAATAATAATAATAATAATAATAAAGTTGGAAGGAAGCCAGTTGTGAATCTTGTAATTGGGCTGATATGAATACAGGTAGTCCTTGACTTACAACAGTTCGTTTAGTGACCCTCCAAAATTACAACGGTACTGAAAAAAGTGACTCATGACCGTTTTTTACACTTTTGACCATTGCAGCATCCATATGGTCAAAATTGAGATGCTTGGCAACTGACTGGTATTTACGACGGTCGCAGTGTCCTGGGAGATGGTCACGTGGTCCCGCTTTTGTGACCTTCTGACAAGCAGTCAATGGAGAAGCCAGATTCACTTAACAACCTTGTAACTAATTTAACAACTGCAGTGATTTCACTTAACAACAGTGGCAGGGAAGGTCGTAAAATGGGGCAAAATTCCCTTAACAACTGTCTCGCTTACCAAAAAAACTTTTGGGCTCAGTTGTGGTTGTAAATTGAGGAGTCCCTGTATTTCCTTTCCTTTTCCCCACCTTTCGCTGCAGGGACCGCAATCTTTTGTCACAGTCTACCCCAAGAATCGGTGAGTGGGGTGCCACGTGGCCCCCATGCTTGTGAAGTCCTACGAAGTTCAGCTGATTTCCCAGCAATTTCCCTTGATCGAAGTGAGTGTTGTCTTGCTCCTAAGCAGCTGCCATAGACACCGAGTGCCAGCTGGCCCAGCTGGCCCTCCCAGTGTGAGGTCAGCAATGGAACCACAAGCAGGGGGAAAAAGTCAGCTGAAGTCATGGGAAAGATTTGCATATTTTATAAGCAAGAAGCACAGCAGGCGTGCTCCGAGTTCATATTATGTATTACCTCCCAAAGGTGGGTTTTTTCCATGAGGCAACTGGACTTTCTTGTTTTTCTTTGAAGACATTTTGCTTCTTGGAGAATAAGTTGACCCCCCTCTTCTTTGTGGCAGCCCCTCAGATACTGGAAGACTGCTATCATGTCGCCCCTGTTTCTTCTTTTCTTTAGACTGGCCAAACCCAAGTCCTGCAGCCGTTCCTCATATGTTTTAGTCTCAAAGAAATGTCTTCAAAGAAAAACAAGAAAGTCCAGTTGCCTCGTGGAAAAAAAGCACCTCTGGGACAACCAGGATCTGGATGGCTGAGAACCTCCAGAGACACGTATTACTTACATGTTGTAACATCATAAAACCATATTTTGAAAAACAAAACAAAAAAAGAACAGAGGGGCACGGAATGTTTCTCACCAAGACTGCCCAGCATGCCCAAAGTTAAAAACAAACAAACAAACAAACAAGCGGGATCCAAAAAGATAGTCATTTGTCTGAAAATGTGCAAGCAGTCCTCAACTTACAACAGTTCATTAAGTGACCATTCAAAGTTACAGCAGCACTGAAAAAAAAGAACTTACGGCCGTTTTTCACACTTAAGACCATTTCAGCCTCCCCAGGGTCATGTGATCAAAATTCAGACGCCTGGCAAGTGGTTCATAGTTACGACGGCTGCAGTGTCCCGAGGTCACGTGATCTGCTTTTGCGACCTTCTGACCAGCAAAGACAATTCACTTAACAACCGTGTGACTAACTTAACAATGGCCGTGATTCACTTAACGACTGTGACAAGGAAAGTCGTGAAATGGGGCAAAACTCAGTTAACAAATGTTTCACTTAGCAACAGAAATTTTGGGCTCAATTGCAGTCCTCATAACTCGAGGACAACCTGTATAGGGTCTCCTGCTCGTGCAGGGGGTTGGACTAGATGACCTCTGAGGTCTCTTCCATCTCTGTTATTCTATGTTAAAGCATGTTCAGGAGAAAACCAGCAAAGAAATTCTTATGGTCTGCACTGATCTTATTTAGAGCAATGAAAAAATAATGACTTTCTCCTTTTGTGCAAAGGAGAAGTGTGTGTGTGTGTGTTCCTTTGCACAATTGCTTTCCACAGTCTGTGCAGCCTCTATGGCTCCCCACCCTTCATTCCACCCATCCTCTGCTTGAGAAGCTGCCAAACCACCAATCAATCTGGTGCTGCTCAGGACTGCAGCAAGGAACACAAAACGCAAAGTGTTAATCAGCAGCCACAACCCTGGGGAGCCTCTCCCGGTGCACCTTGTGGCACTGTCTGCAGCGACAACAAATCCCCAATGTCTGAATATGTGGAAGGCAAGGCATGTTCCCAGCATTGCACTTCATTTGATTGCAGTTTCCAAACTGGCTCTCGGAAAATAACTGTGAAACAGTATAAGGATAAAACATAGAGTCCTAGGGCTGGAAGGGACCTCAGAGGTCTTCTAGTCTAACCCCCTGCTCAAGCAGGAGATACCATTTCATATTATACTGTAGGTGGTTGTCCAGTCTCTTCTTGAAAACCTCCAGTGATGGAGCACCTACAACTAGAGTCCGCAAGGAGAAGGGCGGGATATAAATTTAATAAAATAAAATAAAAATAAATAAATAAACTACTGGAGGGAAACTGTTCCACGGGTTGATTCTTCTGTTAGGAAATTTCTCCTTAATTCTAGGTTGCTTCTTTCCCTGATTAGTTTCCATCCGTTGCTTCTTGTCCTGCGCTGACACCCCCCCCTTTCTTTGTGGCAGCCCCTCAAATACTGGAATACTTTATCATGTCACCCCTGGTCCTTCTCTTCGTTAGACCAGACATTACGCAGTTTCTGCAACTGTTCTTCATGTTTCAGCTTCCAGACCCCTGATCATCTTAATTGTTCTTCTCTGCCCTCTTTCCAGAGTCTCCGCATCTTTTTTACATCGTGGTGAACAAAACTAGATGCAGAATTCCAAGTGTGGCCTTACCAAGGCCTTATAAAGTGGTATTAACTCTTCATGTGATCTTGATTCTATTCCTCTATTGATGCAGCCTAGGATTGCACTGGCTTTTTGGTGGCTGCTGCACACTGCTGGCTCATACTTCAGGGGCTGTCCACTAGCCGGATCCTTCTTATAGTTACTCCTGCTGAGCCAGGTGCCGCCTATTCTGTACCTGCACATTTGGTTTTTCCTGCCTAAGTGCAGGACCTCACTTTTTTCACCTCTGAATTGCATCTTGCTGGATAGGGCTCAATGTTCAAGTCTGTCAAGATCCTTCTGGATCTTACGTCTATCTCCTAAAATGTTGGCTGTTCCCTCTAGCTTGATGTCATCTGCAAATTTGATGAGTTCCCTTCTATCCCCTCCTCTAGATCATTTATGAAGATGTTGAAGAGTGTCGTGGCCATGACACTACCTTGAGGTGTCCACTCCATGCTTCTCTCCATGGCGCTGTAGCTTCACTAAGGACTACATGCTGGGTGCGGTAGGTCAGCCAACTCTGAATCCATCTGGTGGGGATACTCTCTGCCCCACAGTATTTAATAGAATAGAATAATAACTTTGTTATCACTTTGAATGTACACTAATCGGCATACATTAAAATGAAATTTCGTTGCATTCAGCTCTCAAAGGGTCACCACCTCCAATATACACTACATAAAAATGATAAAAAATATAGAATTATGTATATACCCACATATATTATATGACACAGAGAAACAAAACAGTAATAATAATAATAATAATAATAATAATAATAATAACAACAACAACAACAACAACAACAACAACAGTTGGAAAGGACCTTGGAGGTCATCTAGTCCAACCCCCTGCTCAGGCAGGAAACCCTATACCATTTCGGACAAATGGCTGTCCAGTCTCTTCTTAAAAACTTCCATTGTTGGAGCATTCACCACTTCTGGAGGCAGGTTGTTCCACTGATTAATTGTTCTAACTGTCAGGAAGTTTCTCCTTAGTTCTAGATTGCTTCTCTCTTTGGTTAGTTTTACATCCGTTGCTTCTTGTCCTGCCTTCAGGCGCCTTGGAGAATAGCTTGACTCCCTCTTCTTTGTGGCAGCCCCTGAGATATTGGAAGGCTGCTATCATGTCACCCCTCGTCCTTCTCTTCGTTAAACTAGACATACCCAATTCCAGCAACCGTTCCTTGTATGTTTTGGCCTCCAGTCCCCTAATCATCTTTGTTGCTCTTCTCTGTACTCTTTCTAGAGTCTCAGCATCTTTTTTACATCGTGGTGACCAAAACTGGATGCAGTATTCCAAGTGTGGCCTTACCAAGGCATTGTAAAGTGGTATTAATACTTCACGTGATCTTGATTCTATCCCTCTGTTAATGCAGCCCAGCACTGTGTTG
>NW_015388447.1:207431-209213 GCF_001527695.2 Protobothrops mucrosquamatus
GTGACCAAAACTGGATGCAGTATTCCAAGTGTGGCCTTACCAAGGCATTGTAAAGTGGTATTAATACTTCACGTGATCTTGATTCTATCCCTCTGTTAATGCAGCCCAGCACTGTGTTGGCTTTTTTGGCAGCTGCAGCACACTGCTGGCTCATATTTAAGTGATTGTCCACTAGGACTCCGAGATCCCTCTCACAGTTGCTACTATTGAATAAGGTACCCCCTATACTATACCTGTACATTTGGTTTTTCTTGCCTAAATGTAGAACCTTACTTTTTTCACCATTGAATTTCATTTTGTTAGATAGCGCCCAGTGTTCAAGTCTGTCCAGATCCTCCTGTATCTTAAGCCTGTAACTTCTGGAGTGTTGGCTATTCTTGCCAGCTTGGTGTCATCTGCAAATTTGATGAATTCTCCATCTATTCCCTCGTCCAAATCGTTGATGAAGATGTTGAAGAGCACTGGGCCCAGAACAGAGCCCTGGGGCACCCCACTGCGCACTTCCCTCCATGTAGATGTGGTTCCATTGAAGACCACATGCTGAGTACGGCCGGTCAGCCAGCTACGAATCCCTCTGGTGGGGATGCTGTTTAACCCACCTTTTTCTAGCTTATCGAGTAGTAGGTTGTGGTCTACTTTATCAAATGCCTTACTGAAGTCCAAGTAAATTATATCCAAAGCATTCCTCTGATCCACTAATTTTGTCACTTGGTCAAAGAATGCAATAAGATTTGTCTGGCATGATCTATTTTTGACAAACCCATGTTGGCTTTTGGTAATGATTTGGTTTGCCTCTAAGTGTTCATTGATTCGTTGTTTGATTATCTTTTCCAGAATCGTCCCAGGTATTGAGGTCAGGCTGATAGGTCTGTAATTTCCTGGATCCATTTTTTTCCCTTTTTTGGAGATGACAACTACATCAGCTCTTTTCCAGTCCTCTGGTAGTTCCCCAGTGCTCCAGGGTCTTTGAAAAATATAGTTCAGTGGTTCTGAAATCACATCTGCCAGTTCCTTGAGAACCTTGGGGTGTAATCCATCTGGTCCTGGTGATTTGAACTCGTCTAGGCTGGACAGGTGCTCACTTACCATTTTCTTGCCTTTTTTAACTTGTGTTTCTATTCTGTTTTTTATGGCACTATTTTTGATAGGTTGGCCTGTTTATTCCTTTTGTGTAAAGACAGATGCAAAAAACGAGTTAAATAGTTCTGCTTTGTCCCTGTTGCTTGTCACTTTCTTGACACTTTCCCCCACTAATGGACCAATCACTTCTTTCACTTTTTTCTTGTTTTTTACATGTTGAAAGAAGATTTTGTTTGTTATTTTTGACTTTGGTGCAAGCCTTAGTTCATTTTGAGCCTTAGTTTTCCTCACTTCATCTTTGCAGGCTGGGCTGTTTGCTGATATTCTGCCTTAGTTATGTGCCCCTCTTTCCACTTTTTATATTTGTCCTTTTTATCTTTAAATTTATTAGTGAGTTCTTTATGCAACCATGCTGGTTTCTTTTGAGAGCTGTTATTTTTCTTCTTTGTTGGTATTGTGCTAGACTGGGCTTTTATTATCTCACTTTTCAAAATTTCCCAAGCTTCTTGAGTTGTTTTTTCCTTGAGGATTCTCATCCATGGAATCCTTCCCAAGCCCTCTCTAAGTTTATTGAAATTAGCTCTCTTAAAGTCCAAGACTCTAGTTTGATTGTGTTCTATTGCTTGTGCTTCCATAATGTTGAATTCCAATATTGCATGATCACTTCCTCCCAAGGTTCCTGTGGCTTCAACACCTTTTATC
>NW_015388447.1:211634-221923 GCF_001527695.2 Protobothrops mucrosquamatus
TAAAGATTTTGGGTATTTGAAGAATTAATTAAATGAATAATTTTTATTAATACGGAGGAGATGGATTGTTTAAGTTTAGAGTTTGGAGTTAGAGATATTAATATTTGTTTACTTGTATTTGAATATTAGCCTAGGTTTGGTTTGGGAAGTCCGGGGGGCGGGGGGATGGGATATAACATTGTGTAATATCTGTGATGTACTTCTTTTTTTTTTTTATGATGAAAACAATAAAAATTTTATATTGGAAAAAAAAAAAAAAGATCCCCTGTCAGATTCCGTCTGTTTCAAAAGTTACTCACAAGCAGCTACAATGTAACAGCAGTGGCGGCGACGTCTGGCTTCGCTCCAAGGAACGAAGACACATCGAGCTGCGGAGAAGAGGCTAGGACTCCGGGGGAGTTCTCACCTACATCCCCCCAGGCACGCTCCTGGGGGGACTAGGGAACTCAACCCCTATCCCAGCCAAACTCACTTTCTCCCCTTTGCCCGGGGAGAAAGTTCCGAGCCGCAAAACAGCTGATCCGCGCTGTTTTGACGGCTTTGACGCAGTCCCGGGCTGGAGGCTCAGGAAAAAGCCTCCTTCGGCGGCGCCTCGCCACAGGAAGCTCCAAGTCCCCCATTACTATTGTGATGATAGGTTGGCCTGTTTATTCCTTTTGTGTAAAGACAGATGCAAAAAATGAGTTAAATAGTTCTGCTTTGTCCCTGTTGCTCGTCACCTTCTTGACACTTTCCCCCACTAATGGACCAATCACTTCTTTCATTTTTTTCTTGTTTTTTACATGTTGAAATAATCTTTTTTTGTTATTTTTGACTTTGGTACGAAAGACAGCTGCAAAACAAGTGTTGCACTGAACCAAGCCAGACATTCTGAGATACAAGGAATCTCAGACGCACTTGCCCTGAATGTACCGCTGCTGTTTTTGATTTTTAGTTATATGATTCGTGCTGCTTTTTAACTTACAGATTGTAGCTCATCCCAGCAAGCTCTGGGCAGTTTAAATGCATCTTAAATGCAATGGAGGTCCAATCAGTCTAGTCTGGATTATGTATACATGTGCACAGTGAAAAAAACAAATGTTGCAAGTTTCCCAGACGGATGGCATAGAGAACAAAGCTATTACAGAATCGGGTAGTCCTACTATAAATACTTTGAAACCTCTTCCCAGAGGGGAGCAACAAAAACAGACCGTGAAGTGGGGTCTCTAACAAGGGTCCGAGCTCTAAGCACATATAAGCACTTATAAGCAGCATCCTGAATAACGGGAAGCGAGCTTCCTATGATCTTCTTGGCTGTCCTTATCACTCTCTGCATGGACCTTCTGCCTGAGGCAGTTGCCACCAAACCAGACAGTGATGCATTTTGTTAAGACGCTCTCCATCAAGCCTCTGTAAAAAGTGGCTAGGACAGATGGAGAGAGATGTGCTCTCCTCATCAGACGCTGGTTTGCATTCTTCACTAAGGATGATGTGTGGAGAGACTAATTCAGATTGTTAGTTATCTGCACCATCCAGGTATTTAATACTTTTGACCACCTCCACAGTTGCAGCCTTGATACAAAGTGGAGTATGACTATGCTGGCTCTTGATCTTATCAAGAAATAGGTTGTGGTCTACTTTGCCAAATGTCTTACTGAAGGCAATAATTTCTGTCTGGCATGTTCTCTTTTTAACAAATCGATGCTGGCTTCTATTAATCCTCTTATGCGTTTCTAGGTGCTCATAAATCCTCCACTTATTTATCTTTTCCAGGATTTTCCCAGGTCTTGATGTCAAGCTGCTTGATCTATAATATCCTGGATCCATTTCCCCCTCCTTTTTGTAGATCAGAACCACATCAGCTCTTTTTCAGTCCTCTGGTCCCTCTTTGCCATAATTTTTCCAATTGCTACTTACGGCTGGGAAACGTGGACTTTGAAAAAGGCCGATAGGAGAAGAGTGGATGCCTTTGAACTGTGGTGCTGGAGGTGGCTCTTACACATCCCATGGACTGTAAAAATCACAAACAAAGACCAAACCTCACCAAAATGTCCCTGGAAGCCAAGATCACCAAACAAAGGCTATCATACTTTGGCCATGCCATGCGAGCTAACTCTCTTGAAAAGTCGATCATGCCAGGAGTGACCAGTGGAAAATGGAGAATGGGCCGTTCTAGTACCCGTTGGCTGGGCACTATAAGATGACACTGGGATGACCATGGTGGATCTGAAGGAGGCAGTGCGAGACAGAGGCGAATGGAGAGTGCTGATCCACTGGAAAGAGTGCAGAATCAGAATCAAGCTGAAAGGGATCTTGGAGGTCTTCTAATCCAGCCCCCTGCTCAAGCAGGAGACCCTCTACATTTCAGACAAGTGGCTGTCCAGTCTCTTTTTAAAATCCTTGAGAAGGGCAACAAGGATGATTACAGGACTGGAGGCTAAAACATATGAAGAATGGTTGCAGAAACCGGGCATGGCTAGTCTAGTGAAAAGAAAGACTAGGGGTGACATGATAGCTGTCTTCCAGTATTTGAGGGGCTGCCATAAAGAAGAAAGAGGTCAACCTATTCTCCAAAGCATCAAAAGGATGGAAAAGTACCAATGGATGGAAACTAATCAAGGTGAGAATCAACCTAGAACTAAGGATCTATGGAGGTTCTCAGTCATCCAGATCATGATTGTCCCAAAGGTGCTTTTTCAAGAGGCAACTGGACTTTCTTTGGTTTTCCTTGAGGACGTTTCACTTCTCCTTCAAGAAACTCCTTCAGGAAACAAAGTCCAGTTGCCTTTTGGGACTAGAACTAAGGAGAAGTTTCCTAATAGAGAACAATTAATAATTAACCAGAACCAGAACAATTAACCAGTGGAAGGGAAGTTGCCTCCAGAAGTTGTGGGTGCTCCATCACTGGAGGCTTCTTAAAAGATTGGACAGCCACTTGTCTGGAATAGTCTAGGTCTCCCGCTTGTGCAGGGGGTTAGACTAGAAGACCTCCAAGGTCCCTTCCAGCTCTATTCCGATTAATTGATTGAATCTGGTTTCCCCATTGACTTTGCTTGCCAGAAGGTTGCAAAAGGTGATCTCATGACCCATGGAAACTGCAACTGTCATAAATGTGAGTCAGCTGTCAAGCATCCGAATGTAAATCACGTGACCATGGGGATGCTGCAACGGTCATAAGTATGAAAAATGGTCATAAGTCACCTTTTTTCAGCAACAGTCACTAAAGGAACTGTTGTAAGTTGAGAATTACCTGTACTTTGCACAGAGCTAAGATTAAGATAAATTCTGACACAGCAAATTCATTGAATCAAAAGTTTATTTCCAGTTCAGTGTCCAACATTAAAAAAAACCTGTAAGAATATCATAATATTAATAAAGGCAAATGTTAGTAAGATAGAGGCCTCACTGGAGTAATTTTAGCACATCTAACTCTCTGCTCCAGCACACTTCCTTGATGGAGTGCATTGTGGCTATTTTATTTGCTACCCAATTAAATGCAAAATGCAGGACTTGATTTCTTGTTCAAATTCGGCCTCACGTGAAGGGTTCTAGATCCGTGTTTTACAACCTTGGCAACTTTAAGATGTGTGGACTTCAACTCCCAGAATTCCCCAGCCAGCACACATCTTAAAGTTGCCAAGGTTGCAAATGACTGTTTTTGGAGGACAGAAATGCAACTGGATCAACTTCCTAACCCCTGGCCTTAAATCCATAACTACCTCAAACTGAATTTGAGTGACATATTAGCTAAAAATAAAATTAGGCACACTATGGAATTCAGTCGGGTTTTTTTTTTTACAAGAACACAATGTTCAAGTTCCTAAATAATGAATAACCTGAAAGAAGGCTGGAAGCACAGCATTTTTAAATAGCTCCTGTTTAAAAAAATATGTAAAGGCAAACTATTTTTTTGTACATATATATATTTATATATTTTAAAAAAACAACCATTGAAAAAAAAATCACACTTAATTACAAAGATCCATCGGGAACATTTACAGCAATCCTGAGCGGGGAAGAGTTTAAAACACGAGTCCTGTAAGCCACGATCAGACCAAGAAGGAAGATGTCTGTTTAAAGTCACCCTGAAAAAAATCGAGAGGAGAAAAAAATGCTTTGATATACCAGAGAATAATAAAGATAGAAAATGAATGTTGTAAATGTAAAAGCAAAGAAGGGACTTTTAAAATAATTTATGGTGGACGTGTGATAAAGCAAAGACATATTGGAGGAGGAGTCATCTCTTAATACAGAAAATTCTTAAAGTGAATATAGAAAGAAAACCAGAGACTTTTCTCTTGCGGTTAATGGACAAAGACCTGGAAAAAAAATTGGAAATTTGATGTTATATATGTTTTTCGGCAGCAAGACTGCTTTACGCACAAAAATGGAAGAATGTTTCGATTCCCACTATGGCTGAATGGCTACAGAAGCTGATGGAGTTGGCAGAGATGGCTAAATTGACCATTTTGATTAAAGAAAAAAACACAAATATTTTTATTTCTATGTGGAAACTGCTTCTGGACCGTGCTTGAGGTGGAAAAAAATGAAACTTTGATTTTGGGCTTTACCGATTAGAGAGATCTGTTGTTATTGAAACGACTAATTTATACTATTATGTAAAAGTAAAAAGTTGAGGTTTGATGTTAATGTTTTATTCTACTGCACCAAAGGGAGTTGGACGTCAATGCCTTGTTTTTCCTTTCCCCCCTTGATTTCCCCCACTTTCCTGGTCCCTAATTTCCCTATTTGTTTTTGTATTTTCTTTGTATGCTATATTATAAACTAATAAAAATTTATGCTAAGAAAACAAATATATCTTAGATGTTTGTCTATGCTCCAAATGGCATCTGCCAAAGATGACCAAATTACCACAATCACAACTACACAGTAATATTTAATTCTAAAAATAAATAGCTTGGTTCTCCCCAAATGTTCAAAGCATACCTTTTATATGATTTGTTCAAGGCCTAAAGTGTTACAGGCAGTCCTCGACTTACGACTATTCATTTAGCGGCAGTTCAAAATTATGACGGTGTCAAAAATATAACACCTGGCCTGTTCTCGAAGTTACGACTGTCACACTACGTTATACAATCATGATCTGGGCACTTGGCAAGCAGCTGGCAGCGCCATGTGGCCATGTGATCACGACTTGTCATCTTCCCAGCTGGCTTCTGACAAACAAAGTTAAATTCAAGAAGCTGGATTCACTTAATGACCACATGATTCAATTAACAACCGTGTGATTTGCCTAATAAGTGCAGTACAAAATGATTGTAAATGGTCATGAGATGGCTGGCTTCAGGATCACCTTTATTTGTTTATTAAATTTATACGCCACCCATCGTGCATCACTTGGTGACTGAAATCCTGATCCCAATTTGTGGTCGTTAAATCAAGGACCATCTGTATTTCCATTGTCCAGAATAGTATTTCTCTAAAATTCTGCCTTAGTAGAAAGTATTTCTGGATAGTCACTTGGTTCCAATTCAGATATCTTCAGACACTTTAAAAACACAAATTATCTAAGTTCTAAAACATATACTAATAATGATAATGGTAAAGGTAATGGTAATAATAATAATAATAATAATAATAATAATAATAATAATAATAATAATAACAACAACAACAACAACAACAACAACAATGGACCTTAGAGGTCATCTAGTCCAACCCCCTGAGTTTGACTCTCGTTTCTCTAAAAACTGGGAATGCAAAGCCAAACATTATTATAAGCCCTCTGAGGCTGCAAAGAGCTTTGTCCACCACCCATTAAAACCAGAAGTCCAAAATCAGCCTTTGGTGACCCAAATTCCTGGGGAGAGAACCTGGTGAGTTTCTGCTTCTACTTACATCGCTTCGATTGGAAGGCTGGCTGTAAATGACCTTCTTACTGCTACTGCTGGAAAAGATCGGAGGAGGAGAAGGTGAGTGGATTCCCAGAATTCCCCAGCCGGCCAGCATGCTTTAAGACAGGTGGACTTCAACTCCCAGAATTCCCCAGCCAGCGTGCTTTAAAATAGATGTTCTGCCACTCCCAGAATTCCCTGGCCAGCATGCTTTAAGAGGGGTGGACATCAACTCCCAAATGTCTTCTCCAACTTGGGAGTTCAATGACATGCTGGAAATGGTCCATTGGAGGATTCTGGGAATTTACACCCATAATTCCCAGGGGCTCAAAGCTGGGGATCACTGGTTTATTGTTTGAATGTTGATTTTGATTATTTTTGTTTCCTGACTTTTCATTTACTGTACAGGTAGTCCTAGAGTTACAACTACAATAAGGCCTGGAAAATTGGTCACTAAGCAGGAGACTCGTTAAGTGAGACATCACATACCCCAATGCGCGACCTTCCGTGCCCGCTTCTCCATTGACTTCACTGGTCACAAGCTGGCTGGGAAGGTCGCAAATGGTGATCACAGGACCCCTGGATGCTGCAACCGTCATAAATATAATTCCCGAAATGTTGATCAAGTGCCCATGGGGATGCTACGACGCTTGTAAGTGCATGAACCAGTCACAGCTTCAAACAGTCATAAGCAAACAGTCGTGACTTGAGGACTACCTGTACTTTGCTTTTTTTAATAAATTTGTGTCTCCCACTTTTCATCAGGGGACTAAATCCCATGAATCAGAGAGAAAGGGGCTGTGCCAGGATCAACTGTGCTCCTCCCGCATCCACCCCGAAAAGGGAATCTCACGGCAGGACGACCGATGGTTACGTGGCAAAGAAGGAAGAAATGGCTACTCACGTTGTTCTTTCTGAAAAAGAAGAAAAAGACAAATAATCTGTTAGCCCAGAGGTTTCCCAACCTTTTGGGCACCAGGGACCGGTTCCGTGGAGAGAGGTTTTTCCGCGGACCGGAGGGTGCGTGGTTTTGTGTGCTGCCTGCATCCTGTGGATGGGGCTTTGCTTGTTTGTGCGGCCCGGTTGCTGGCATGCCCCGGCCCGGTACCGGTCCATGGACCAGGGGTTGGGGACCTCTGCATTAGCTAAGAGAGGAGGTGATCACGTCTCTCTTAGAGGGTTAGAAAGGATCAAACTCCATCAATCCAACCACCAAAATTCAGTTCTGTTCGCTTTCTCTCCAACTGGATCAGCCCTCCAGGGACCCTACATTTTTCAGCAAATTTGATACATTTAGGAAGAGTAGACTTCAGCTCCCAGAACTCCCCAGCCCGAATAGCTTCAAAGGAGTACAGGTAGTCCTCAACTTACGACCACGAAGTGGGCCCCAAATTTCCTTTGCTAAGTGACACAGTTGTTAGGTGAATTTTGCCCCGTTTTATGACCTTTCTGGCCACAGTTGCTAAGCAACCTTCTCTGCTGGTAAGCAAAGTGAATGAGGGAAGCCAGATTCGCTTAATGGCTGAGTGATGCACTTAACAACTGCAGTGATACACTCAACAACCGTGGCAAAAGAGGTCCTAAAATTGGGTGCCACTTACTGTGGAAATTCTGCGCCGAGGACGACCAGCACGCCTCAATATCGGTTTTTGTGAGCTATCTGCAGGCTTGCTAAGAGGATCTTGATGGCTACTAAACTCCATCAAGTTCACAAACCTTAGCAAATTTGCTTTCTGGTCTTCATTCTCCTCTGATACCCCTTCAGCCTCAGAGAGCTGAGGTTAAAGAAACAGGACTAGAAAACCAACAATTTTTTACATTTTTCCTGCTTGTTTGTGAAAACAAGAAAGATGCCATTGGCCACTTACTGCTGAAATAGCCCCGACTGTAAGCAAACCAAATCCCGAAAATGACCAGTCCCAGAATGATGAGGAGAACCACCACGGCCGCCACGATCCCACCCACGTTGAGTTCACCTGCAGAGCAATAAAAATGGATCAACCGTTAGAAAGATTGAAGGTGTAACTCTCAAGACCGCCAGAATTCATATGCTTCTACAAAGCAGAAAACTGCCAGCAGGCTGTTGATCAGCGTTCATCTAGTCTTGGCCCAACTATGGCCAATCAAATTGAATAAAATTAACCCTCAGGAGCATCCTTTTTATGTCCTACTCCCTTTTATGCGTTTATCTTTGAGCATGCCAGATAGAATCCCACTTAAAGCAGAAGTCGATTCAAAGAAAAGAAATACAGGTGGTCCTTGACTTACCACCACAATTGAGCTCACAATTTCTGTCCCTAAGCAAGACGGTTGTTCAGTGAGGTTTGCCCCATTGTATCACTTTTCTTGCCACAGTGGTTAAGTGAAACACTACAGTTGTTTACTTAGTAGCAAAGGTTGCTATGTGAATCTGGCTTCCCCGTTGACTTTGCTTGCCAGAAGGTCACAAAAGGGGATCACGTGATCCCGGGACACTGCGACTGTCCTAAATATGAGTCCAGTTGCTAAGCATCTGAATTTTATTGAAATTTTATTTTATTCGAAGAAGGTAAAAATACTGAATGCCACAATATTTACCAAAGGGCAAAAGAATAAAAAACACAAAGATATGAAAAAGAAAAAGTGTCTAAAAAAAAGAAAAAAGAAAAAAGACTAACAGATACACAGCTAACATCCTCCATAGTTTAATGCTGATTAATATAGTACAGCAACGTTAGTTTCCCACTCCTTGAGAAATAGGCCCAAAGAATTTTAAACTATTAAACTACTAAACCTATTTACAAATTGTTAGCCTGTCATCTATAAACTATATTAATAATAAAATAGTTAATAGGAAAAACAATAATAAACATATTATATAAAAATATAAAAGTAATAAAATTGTGAACAATAATAAGAGAAAGACAAGATTCCAAAACCCTGTTAAGAAACAGTTAAGAAAATTTACCACGGTTTCAATCCCAAATCATCCTAAATATTAACCCTAATTGGTCCCAGATCAAATATACAAATTTATTTCTTTATACCATTTCTTATCAATTGCTGATTAATTGAATACAATGTCCAATCTCCCAATCCAATTTATCTTCCCCCCCAAAAACCAGATAAGATCAATTAGATGTATTAAGTTCATTTCCCATTCTCCTTCAAACCCCTTAAAAATCCCATTTGCCACATACATCCAGAGAGTCCTCTGCTATTATATAAAAAGCAGTGTTAAGCTTTCAGAAGGTGTTATTGAGTCGATGCTAATATTTCTGAGTCTATATTTCTTTCCGGCCAATTTACAGCTGGGAAATCGCATTTCTTCTCAATATTTTCCACAGTGTTGCTTTATGCCTATGTTTCTTCCCAACGAATCTGCTACTTTGAGAGCAAGTTCTTCTTGTGGGTTTAGTGTCTGATTCTTCAAAACGTTTTTCACGGCCTTTATTGGTTCATCAAATCTTTTAGAAAAGAATTCAGCTAAAGATTGCATGTTGCTAGCCAGACTCTGCTTTCCCCCTTGAAGTCAGGCTTCTACTTCTTTCCATGTAATCCAATATGTTGTTGCTCAAATCAGGGAGCAAGCAAAGAAAACAAAGAAGATATTTTCTGACTATTTTGATCCAAAAAGTTTTTGTAATCAAATACAAATCCAGAGGCATGTGCTTTGCTTCCATACGGAAAGCAGATGTTGATAAGAGCAGTCAAATAAATCAAAGAAGAAGAAAAAAAGCAAAAAACAAAAACAAAACAGAAAGAATCCAGCAGGGGTTGAAATAAATCAGCTTTCAGCCAGCCAATTAACCTTTAAAGATAAGAACAAAAACAGAAGTTCAAAAAGTGAACTTAAAAAAACACAGGCATGCTTACAAAAATGTTCTGCTGGTAGGAAAAGATGTAAACACCCTTTGATTTTCCAGCTGCTCCCATCGGGAGTTGCAATCTTCAAAATTCCCCCTCCCAGGTGGGTCTGCAACCATCCCAAAGTTGTCTTGGGTCACTCCTAAGTGCCCCCATTCATTCAAATCCAGGGGGCAAAACTGCAAAAGAACCAAATCTGGCAGCAAGCACAGAAGATCGTAAGAGAAAGAAAGCCACTCACTCTTCAGCAGCCACTTTGGAGAAGAGTCTCACTAAGCATCTGAATTTTGATCATGTGACTCTAGGGATGCTGCAACAGTCGTAAGTGTGAAAAATGGTCACAGGCCACTTTTTTCAGTGCTGCTGTAACTTCGAGCAGTCATTACATGAACTGCTGTTGAGGACTACCAGTATATATCAATAAAAATATATCAACTATAAGGATCCTGTTTATTCAGAGATACTTTAAAGCAGGGTTCCCCAACCCCCTGTCTGTGGACCAATACTGGACCGCGCGGCATGCCTGCAACCGGTCCGCACAAAGTCCCATCTGTGGGATGCAGGCAGCACACAAAACCACGCAATCTCCGATCCGCATAATAACCTTTT
>NW_015388447.1:222924-226376 GCF_001527695.2 Protobothrops mucrosquamatus
CAGGATCAGTGCCGCTTTCCAGCTGATCGGTGCTTCTTTGGGGCTGTCAGGGCTCAGTGGAAGCGCCAGGCTCCAGATGGAGCTCGGCGCTGATCCTGGTGCTTCTGCTGAGCCCTGAAGAAGCACCAATCAGCTGGAAAGCAGCACTGATCCTGACGCTTCTGCTGGGACCAGAAGAAGCGCCGATCAGCTGGAATGTTGCAGCCTCTCCAGGGTCTTGTGATTTACACTCAGATGCTTGGCAACTGATTCATATTTATGACGGTCACAGTGTCCCAGGGTCATGTGAAGTGACCAAAACCTGCTGCAACCACCCAGCAGACGGGGGGAATAAAAACCAAACACCCCCCCACCCCACCCCCGCTGCCAATCCTCAACAGAAATGCTCACAACAATGAAAAGCTCAGACAGGAGGAAGAACGCCACCGGGTGGGCAGGCAGGCGTCTTGCTCGGCTGTGCCCTGGGGGGCACTTTTTTCAGTGCCATTGTAACTTCGAACAGTCACTAAGCGAACTGTTGTAAGTTGAGGACTACCTGTACTTTATCACTTTTTTCTTTTTTGGGGGGGGGTCATCAAGATTTTGACACCTTGCTAGGCAACTGGTGGTACTCGGATGTTGCCATATCCTAAAAGTGGCACAATGGGTGAAAAGGTTGAAAAGCCCTGGTCTATGCAAAAGGTGCCTGTCTCCTGCTCCTGCCCCCAACTCCTTTCTGCCTGAGGGCAGACCTGAAGCCTTCAACTGAGGGAGAAGGCCAGGCCCCTCACACCCATGTCCATCCCGCCAGAGCTCGCCACACTGGGGGAGAAAATGACCCCATTGTCCCCGGAGCCTCGGAGGCCTCCTCCAAACCACCTGGAACGGGGGTCAGGAGAGGGTTCTGCATGCCTCCAGAGGTTGGATCCAGCGGAAATGGGGGGGGGCTTCTACATGCCTCCGGCAGTTGGATCCAGGCCTTGGAAGCTCCGTTCCGGGCAGCAGCAGCTTGGAGCAGTCCTCCAAGGGCTGGATCCAACCTCCGGAAGCATGCAGAAGCCTCACCCAATCTCTTCCAGGGGCGGCGGCCACGTGGCTCCGGAATTGGGGGGGAAGCAGGAGGCAGGCACCGCAAACAGTGTGAGAATTCAGGCATCCATTCTCTGCGAAAGAGGATTGGTGCCTGAACCCGCACGATATTATGGCACCCAGGGGCTTCCACCGACCCTCCTGTCCCTCAAAACCAGGGACCGCAGCAGAGAGGAGACAGATCTTTTCCAGGTAAGTGAGTCGAGTGCAGCAAGAAGGGAGGGGGAAGCATGAGGTATCTTAGTGGGTTGGGGAGGCCTTGGGGGCCTGTTCCATCACTAGGCCCCCCACATGGCTTTCCCCACCCGAGATACCTCACGTGCACTTAACAAACGGCCTGGGTTTTAATGAACAAGGGAGTCATCTCATTCGAGGTACAAGATTCACTCCCACGAGTTTTCGAGTTACGAGTGGAATGGGCAGGCTCCATTAAACTCAAGAACTACCTGTATAAGCTCTGTTTTGACACTCCGTCACTATATGTTGGGTAGTTTGGTTTTTGACTTTAGGATAACCCCTAAATCTGAACGAGCTCTCTATTATAAGTTCTCAATCTTGCAATTTCTTCGGAACTGAAGATGCTTCTTGGATGAGAAGTGAAACATTTTCAAGAAAAAAACTAAGAAAGTCCAGTTGCCTTTTGGAAAAGCACCTTTGGGATAGCCAAAGGACCCCGCAATCCTCCTCCATCTCTCTGCAAACCCCCTCCCTTCTCCCCTTGTAGCACTGATGATGGTATCTACTTGTGTTTCTCAATCTTGCAACTTTAAGGTGGGTGGACTTCAACTCCCAGAATTCCCCAGCCAGCATGCTTCCAGATGGGTGGACTTCAACATGGCAGGCTGGGGAATTCTGGGAATACGCACATATTAATGTTGCTAAGGTTGAGTGATCCTGGTTTATTGTCTCCTTGCCCATGAATGTAAGCCGCCCCACCCAACCTATACCAACTACCGGGTGGAAGCGAGGCATGCAACTTGCAGGGCCCCCCCCCCCGATCAACACAGCTCGAAATCAGAAATGCAGGAACACACCAACACGCCTGTGTCCGAGTCGATTGTGTAGGACGAATTCTTGAAGATGGTGCTGGTTTTGGGATCCGGGGGCATCTGGATGTCATTCTTGAACCACTTGAAAGTCGGCCTGGGGTTGGCCTCGGTCTCCTCACATCTGAGGACCACCTTGTTTCCAATGGTCACCACCGAAGGAACGTGGGCGGTGGGCTTGGTGGCGGGCACTGCCGAAGAAGAGAAGGGCTCACAGGTTAGAATGCCAATTTTGAGAGCATGAGTTGCCACATGCGCAAAATGGCTGCCGTGGGAAAGTTGTACAGGCAGTCCTCAACTTATGACAAAAAGGTACTTACTCGTAGTTTCAAAGTTCCAATGTCCTGCCCTCCCCCCACCCACCCTCAGTCACATGACCTCAAATCAGCCATTTGCAGTGCACGGGATGGAGATAAACTGGGGTTTAGTTCCAGTTTGTGGCAAAACCCGCCACATGGCAACACAATGAGTTCAGTTAATTACCACGGCATTCACTCTACAATCGCCACGTTTGCTTAATGACTGCCACAAAAAAAAAGAAAAACAAGAATTGGGCCGTGTGATTGGCTTTAGAATAGAATGGAATGGAATGGAATAGAATAGAAGCTGGAAGGGGCCTTGGAGGTCTTCAGCCCCCCGCTCAATGAATGTTAGGTGGACCCCCTCTTCTTTGGGGCAGCCCCTCAAATACTGCAAGATGCAATATCATGTCCCCCCCCCAGTCCTTCTTTCCACAAGACTAGATTGACGCAAGTCTTTAGTTTTCTTGCTAAAACGTTTGCAAGCCCTTTCATAAAGCCCCCCGTTTATGTTTTGCAGAGCTCAAACGATCCCTTCCTCCAACTCAAGAGTGTCTGGGCACCACCCCGACTGAGAGTGGGGTCCCGACTTCTAGGCCCAGGGCGTCCTTAAGTGGAACGGGTACCTTGCACAACCAGATGCAGCTGCGACTGTGAAAAAGAGTCTCCGAGGACTTCGCAAATGTACAAGCCTGAGTCTTTGCGGGTGACCGACGTGAGGTGGATCTCATACGGGGTGAATGTGGCACGATCCTTGTAGTTATCTGAAGAAAGGCACACAAGAGAAAGAAAAGAGTCAGAAAGAATTCCGCTATATCTGTATAAAGTGATTCTTATTCTCTTTAAGTTGCTTCCTCTTTGGGCAAGATGCCTCTGCTTGCTTGTGTACATAAATACAGGTAGTCCATTTAGTGGCCGTTTGAAGTTAAACATTAATGAAAAAGGTGATCTAGGACCATTTTTCACACTTATGACCATTGCAGCATCCCCCCAGTCACGTGATCAAAATTCAGACACTCGGCAACTGACTCATACTTAT
>NW_015388447.1:227086-230316 GCF_001527695.2 Protobothrops mucrosquamatus
CTTTAAGTTGCTTCCTCTTTGGGCAAGATGCCTCTGCTTGCTTGTGTACATAAATACAGGTAGTCCATTTAGTGGCCGTTTGAAGTTAAACATTAATGAAAAAGGTGATCTAGGACCATTTTTCACACTTATGACCATTGCAGCATCCCCCCAGTCACGTGATCAAAATTCAGACACTCGGCAACTGACTCATACTTATGACGGTCGCAGTGTCTCCTGGGGTCACGTGATCCCCTTTTGCAACATTCTGACAAGCAAAGTCAATGGGGAAGCCAGATTCACTTAACGACCGTGTGACTAATTTAACAACTGCAGTGATTCACTGCATAACCGTGCACGGTTGTAAAATGGGGTAAAACTCACTTAACAAATGTCTCACTAAGCAATGGAAATTTTGGGGCCCAACTGTGATCAGAAGTTGTGGATTACCTGTATAGAGATATTATACAGAGGCTCCAGTTAGTCCAGAATGCAGCTGCGCAGGCGGTGATGGGAGTGACTCATCGCTCCCATGTAACGCCGCTGTTGCGCGAGCTACACTGGCTGCCGGTGGCTTTCCGGGTGCGCTTCAAGGTGTTGATTATCATCTTCAAAGCGCGCCATGGCATCGGACCTGGTTATCTCCGAGACCGCCTTCTGCCGCAGATTACCTCTCATCGGCCGATACGCTCCCACAGAGAGGGTCTCCTCAGGGTGCCGTCAGCCAGACAGTGCCGGCTGGCGACCCCCAGGGGGAGGGCCTTCTCGGTTGGAGCCCCCACCCTATGGAACGAACTACCCCCAGAGATCCGGGTGATCCCGGATCTCCCCTCCTTCCGCCGCGCCCTCAAGACATGGCTATTTCAGCTGGCGGGACTGGCCTAAGGGGTATTTTAATCTGGTTTTTTAAAACAATTTTAAAAAGAAATGGCCAATTAATATTTTGTTTTAATTACTTTTTAAATTTAGTATTTATTGTATTATGTATTGTTTTAAATGGCTGTAAGCCGCCCTGAGTCCGTTGGGAGAAGGGCGGGGTAGAAATTAAATAAAAGTAAAAGTAAAAGTATTAATCTACCTTTCCAGATGTGGGCCAGGCACATCAGATCTGCCAGTGCTTGGCTGCTTAAAGATGGGTGGACCTCAACTCCCCGGCTGGAGAATTCTGGAAGTTGAAGTCCACACAACTTCAAGCTTCCCTGGTCGAGAAACACTACAACAACTTCTTCCCCAGACTGGCACCATTCAAATTTCTTGGATTAGGTCCCATAATCCACAGCCAGCACAGATTTTGGGCAGTACCATTCTAACCTATTGGGAAGCACCCTGTTCCAAGGGGTTGTTCCAGACCAAGATCCCAACAAACACAGAGTCACACAGAGTTTGGAAAATAACAACAATAATAGAGTTGGAAGGGACCTTGGAGGTCATCTAGTCCAACCCCCTGCTCAGGCAGGAAACCCTATACCATTTCGGACAAATGGCTGTCCAGTCTCTTCTTAAAAACTTCCAGTGTTGGCGCAATCACAACTTCTAGAGGCAGGTTGTTCCACTGGTTAATTGTTCTAACTGTCAGGAAGTTTCTCCTTAGTTCCACGTTGCTTCTCTCTTTGGTTAGTTTTACATCCGTTGCTTCTTGTCCTGCTTTCTGCCTTGACTCCCTGTTCTTTGTGGCAGCCGCTGAGATACTGGAACACTGCTATCCTGTCCCCCCTCGTCCTTCTCTTCATTAAACTAGACATACCCAATTCCAGCAACCGTTCCTTGTATGTTTTGGCCTCCAGTCCCCTGATCATCTTTGTTGCTCTTCTCTGTACTCTTTCTAGAGTCTCAACATCTTTTTTACATCGTGGTGACCAAAACTGGATGCAGTATTCCAAGTGCGGCCTTACCAAGGCCTTGTAAAGTGGTATTAATACTTCACGTGATCTTGATTCTATCCCTCTGTTAATGCAGCCCAGCACTATGTTGGCTTTTTTGGCAGCTGCAGCACACGGCTGGCTCATATTTAAGTGATTGTCCACTAGGACTCCGAGATCCCTCTCACAGTTACTACTATTGAATAAGGTACCCCCTATACTATACCTGTACATTTGGTTTTTCTTGCCTAAATGTAGAACCTTATTTTTTTCACCATTGAATTTCATTTTGTTAGATAGCGCCCAGTGTTCAAGTCTGTCCAGATCCTCCTGTATCTTAAGCCTATCTTCTGGAGTGTGGACCACTCAGTAATCACCCAGTCGCTCGGACTACCCACCTGTGAACTTGTTGGCATGATAAAAGAGCAGGGTGATGCCATCTCTCTGGAACTTCCATTCCTGACGTGTCGGGTTGGGTTGTGACTGTATGGCTTTGCAGGGCAGGCTCACCCCTGGGAAGAGAAGGAAGGCATGAGAGAGGCAGAAAAGAGGCCTTGCACCAGGGCTGCCAAGCTAAATTAATATGGGCTGGGAAAAAGAATGCATAATATAGAATACAGGTAGCCCTCAACTTACAACAGTTTGTTTGGTGACCATTCAAAGTTACAACAGCACTTAAAAAAGTGACTTATTATCATTTTCCCCATGGTCACATGATCAAAATTTGGATGCTTGGCCACTGGCATATACTTATGACGGTCACAGTGTCCTGGGGTCACGTGATCGCCTTCTGAGACCTTCTGACAAGCAAAATCAATGGGGAAGGCAGATTCACTTAACAACCGGGTTACTAACTTAACAGCTGCAGTGATTCACTTAACAACTGTGGCAAGAAAGGTCGTGAAATGGGGCAAAACTCACTTAACAACTGACCCCAGGACACTGCAACCATCATCAATACCTGCCAGTTGCCAAGTGTCTAAATTTTGATCATGTGACCATGGGGATGCTGCAATGGTATGAAAAATGGTCATGAGTTGCTTTTTCAGTGCTGCTGTAACTTTGAACGGTCACTAAATGAATAATAAATAAATAAATGACTTATAAGTCAAGGACTGCTTGCATGTGTAAATGTGTTGTTAATTGGGCTGCAACAAGCAACTCTGGCTCTACCAATACAAACTTGTTCAGAACAATTTAGCCTAGCAAGGCTTATACAGGTAATGTCATGGTTCCGATAGATGAAACCCATCAAAAGAAATGCAAGGCAAGAATTCTTCCTTAAAGAACATTTTATTCAGGAAACAAAGTATCGGCACTACATAGTTGAACCCAAAACTAATTTCCCTTTCCCCCATACAAAGTAACAAATTGCAACTCCCACCCCAACAC
>NW_015388447.1:231122-242004 GCF_001527695.2 Protobothrops mucrosquamatus
GGGTCATGTGGTCACCATTTGTGACCTGGGCAGCCGGTTTCTGACAACCAAAGTCAAAGGGAGAAGCTGGCAGGGAAGGTTGCAAACTGCAATCATGGGATGTCTTACTTAACACTCTCTGTCCTTAATGATCAATTTTCTGGTCCTAACTGTGATTGTAAGCTGAGGACTACAGGTAGTCCTCGATTTACGACAGTTCATTTAGTGATCGTTCAAACTTATAAAAGCACTGAAAAAAGTGACTTATGGATGTTTTTTCACACTTACAACCTTTGCAGCATCCACATGATCACGTGATCAAAATTCAAATCCTTGGCAACTGACTCATACTTATGACGGTCGCAGTGTCCCAAAGTCACGTGATCCCCTTTTGCAACCTTCTGACAAGCAAAGCCGGATTCACTTAACAGCCATATTCCTAACTTAACAAGTGCAGTGACTCATTGCATAACCGTGCACGGTGGTAAACTGGGGCAAAACTCGCTTAACAAATGTCTCTCTTAGCAAGAGAAATTTTGGGCTCAATTGCGGTCGTAAGTCGAGGACTGCCTGCATCTGAATTTTTGGATGTAGAGGAGGCTGAATTCTTTTTGAACAAATGTTCTGAAACACTCACTGATGGTTATTTGTTAAACAACAACAGATTTGTTCTAAAAGTAAGTTGTCTATCCCTCTTTAAGTGTGGCTCTATATATTTCTACAAGAGGAATCACAAAATAATTTGGCAAATTTGAGGCCAAGGAAGTCACAAATGTTACCCACAGAGAGCCTCACTTCTGTCTGTTTTTCCATTTTGCAGCGAAAAAGTTCACGTCTGGCAGGACTTTGTTCTATGTGATGAGTTTTCAAGTTTTTGAAAAAACCCACTGATTTCCTCTGCGTATGCCTATTAAATATGAGTGTTACTGTAGTCCAACTCCAAGGAGAAAGAGTAGACTGAAGGTCTATGCCAGACTGAACAAAAAATTAGAATTAAGTTTTTAATTAACTTTCAAACTTTAGTGACTGTTCAAAGTTACATCACTGAAGAAAGTGACTTACAACTAGACCCACCCTCCACTCATTTATAACCATCCCAGCATCCCCAGGGTCACATTGTGATGGCTGCTTGGCAACCAGCATATATTTATGATGGTTGCAAGATCCCAGGATCACCTGATCATCATTTCTAATCTTGCCAACCGGTTTCCAACAAGCAAAGTCAATGGGGAAAGCCAAATTTGCTTAACAATTGTGTGATTCACTTAACTGCAGTGATTCACCGACAACTGTTGCAAAAAGCTCATAAAATCAGGCCCCTTAATAATCATCTTGCTTAGCAACAGAAATTCTGGTCCCAATAGATAGAGACACATTTTTATTCCTTCCCCTTATATACCTCTAAACAAAACTGCAGGGATCACATTTTAGAATTAAAAGTTCGGGGGGGGGGGGAGGAAATCACACCTTATACTCCAGAAGAGAATATGGAATAGAATATTCTTTATTGGCCAAGTGTGATTGAACACACAAGGAATTTGTCTCCGTTGCCTCCTAATTATATAAATTTATTTTATATAAATTATAAACTAAATTATACAAATTATTTAATTATTCCAATTAATTTATAATTTATATTTCAATTAATTTATTTGATAATCAATATATAAATTATTATGTAAATTCAATTAAATAACATATAAATTATTACATATTTTTATCATAACATTTTATTTCACTTTATTTAATAATAGAAAGGGAATGCGGGCACAGGTTCAAAACTTACCTTTATTCTCCAGGACTTCGATTTTCTCTTGACCCAGAACCAGGGAGCCTAAAGGGAGAAGGCAGAAAATCAAGAAATTTCTCTTTAAGGTTTGGAGCAGGGCTTGGCAAGCCGCCATTGTGTATCCTTGAATGTCCCAAGCCTTTTCCTACGGCTGCTGAAGCTTCTTGCAGCTCAAAACAGGGGTGCAGCTTCTTACACAACCTCTCAAAACCCAGCTGGTGCAGTCAACCAGACTTTGACCTGGAAAGGCCCCTCCGCAGAAGATACAAGCCGAAATGCTGCCCCCCAATTTTGCCCATTGTCCACTTCTGAAGACCTTTCAGCAAAAACTGTGATTCAGCGTTTAACACCACATGCAGCATAAACAGGAAACTAGGGTCATGGAGTTTCAACCGAAGCAGTGAAGCTCGTTAACAAGAGTCATGAATATCTGACCTGCAACTCAAAGGACATTCCAGAGACATCCAGGAAACCACCCTGGGTATATTGAGCCAAACTATAAATCATGGTTTACAAGCTACCATGGCTGGCTTGACAAAAGATAAGTGTGAACTATGTGAACCATGTTATGGCCTGATGTTGGTGCTTGTTTGCTAGTTTTAGATTGCCCTGAATTCAAAGCTCACTATCCGAACACACACACACACACACACACACACACACAACCTAAGAGGGGTTTGGTAAGAGCGGGAAATGGAAACAATAAATTGCGATTAATTTATATATTTTTAAAATAATGAAGCTGCACTAAAATTCACTTTGATGAGTATTTCCCCAAATATCTACTGTACAGGTAGTCCTTGACTTACAAAAATTCATTTAATGACCATACAAACTTACAATGGTGCTGAAAAACGTAACCATTTTTCACAGTTATGACCATTGCAGCATCCCCTTGGTCACATGATCAGAATTCAGACACTTGGCAACTGGCATGTACTTAGGACAGTTGCAGCGTCCCAGGGTCACGTGATCCCTTTTTGTGAGTTTCTGACAAGCAAAGTTAATGGAGAAGCCAGATTCATTTCGCTACCGTGTTTCTAACAATGGCAGTGATTCCCTTAACAACTGTGGCAAGGAAGGTCATAAAATGGGGCAAAATTCACTTAATAACCGTCTCGCTTAGCAATGGAAATTTTGGGCTCATAAGTTGAAGACTAGTTGTGTAGACACATTTTTACCCTTCTCCATTATATCCATCTAAACAAAACTGTAAGAATTGCACGGCAAAAATTCTGGAAATCCTCTCTCAAGTTTGCAAGTGGAGAACTGAGTCCAGGCTGGGTGGCCTGATCTGCAAATGCGCCTGTGTTGCTATTCCTGAACTAATTAAACTTCTTCTCCAAGTAGCAGAGGGCGGAAGGTGTGGTAATCCACCTGACTTGTCGAGTTTCTTGTCCTCCTAGTTTCAGTTCCGCTTATTTTTCGCTCCCACGAACAAATGACTCAGTTCAGCTGTCTTGGGAGAAACTCAGCTGAGTAGCCCAAGAGGCAGCAAAGCACCCAGGCGGGCGGGCTGGCTGGCTGGCTGTGATTCCTCTGCATTTGATCTGCAAATGAAACTGGATTTCGAAACTTCTTTTCATCTCAAAGACATGACACCACCGGCAGAAGTGCAGCCTGGCCAGCCTCCTCCACAGCTGATTTGGTCCTTGGTGGCTCACCGATCTATTGGCAAACAAGGCACCTTTTGCCTGATTTGGCACTGCATCAAACTGATAGCATTCCCAACAGATAGATAGATAGATAGATAGATAGATAGATGGATGGATGGATGGATGGATGGATGGATGGATGGATGGATGGACGGACGGACGGGAGAGATAGGTAGATAGGTGATAGATAGATAGATAGATAGATAGATAGATAGATAGATAGATAGATAGATAGATAGATAGATAGACAGACAGACAGATAACCTTTATTGTTATTTTTTACTGTGGCACATATTAAAAATGAAATTTAGTTGCTTGCTCTCAAAGAGTACACATACATAACACACATTTAAACATACCATATACAACATATGTATAGATCCACACCCTTACATATAAGTAACATACAAATATTAATCACTGTCCATCTTGAATACATAATGGAAGGAGGAAGCTTTAGAGTTCACAAGGTTAATACTATAAGGTTTAAGATGGGTGGACTTCAACACCCAGAATTCCCCAGCCAGAATGCTTCAAAATGGGTGAACCTCAACTCCCAGAATTCCCCAGTAACATGCTTTAAGGTAAATGGACTTTGACTCCGAGAATTCCCCAGCCAGAATGCTTCAAGACGGGTGGATTTCAACTCCCAGAATTCCCCATTTAGCATGTTTTAAGAGGGGTGGACTTCAACTCCCAGAATTCCACAGCCAGAATGCTTGAAGGTAGGTGGACTACAATTCCCAGAATTCCCCAGCCAGAATGCTTTAAGATGGGTGGACTTCAACTCCCAGAATTCCACAGCAGCCACGATGGCTGGAGTATTCTGGGAGTGGAAGTCCACATGTCTTAAACTTGTCAAGTTTGAGAAACACTGTTGCAGGGCTGAAACCCTAAACCTTGTCTATTGGTGAAATATTACATTTAAAAAAAAAAACTTTATAAGAAGGTCCTTCTGCGTTGTGCTTTGCCTGTTCAATCCTGACATCATAGAGGAACTGGAAATACAATCTCATAAACTGAAGGCCTTAGCATCTCCTCTGCTCCAAAGCACAGCACTCAGGATGGGACACAACCCCATTCATGGGTTTAATGTCAAATGTTTCATAAGGCTCAGAGGTTTGGTGAGATTTCCACAGTCAAGCAGGGTGTGAGCATCGAAATCTCACAAGTTCAGGCAGTTTTGCAATACTTCAGGGAACTGGGGAGCAATGCAACCTGGTCCATCCTAAGAGATCATGCCATTGAATGGATGACAGAAACCAAGTTTGTCTTATGGAGGCATCCTGGTTTTCCAAGGACCAACCAGCATCTCCTGGAAGTCTACAAGCAGAACAGAGCCACTTGCCAATTACCCAGCCAGTAATCAGAGATAACTACATTCCTGAAGGACAGAAATTATTCATGACCTTAAACCAGGAAAGGCAGGTCCCCAGAGGGAGTTGCCACTCTGTAAATTTACATTATATAAACTTCCTTATAATCCAGCACTATGGAGTTAATCAACAAAGAGTACAGGCAGGCCTCAACTTACGGCCAAAATTGAGATGAGAATTTCCATTGTTAAGCAAGGCGGCGGTGAAGTGAGTCGTGCCCTATTCTACCACCTTTTTTCCATGGTTGTTAGGAGAATCGCTGTAGTTGTTGTTAAGTAAATCGTGTGGTCTTTAAGTGAATCCGGCTTCCCCCATTGACTTTATTGGAAGCCGGCTGGGAAGGTTGCAAAGGGCGGTCACGTGACATAACAAATACACCCCCCGGGATGCTGCAACCATCATAAATACATGTTAGACGCCAAGCAACCAAATTTTGATCACGTGATTATAGGGATTCTGCATCAGTTGTAAGTGTGAGGACTGATTGGAAGTCCCATTTTTCATTGCTGTTGTAATTTTGAATGGACACTAAATGAATGTTCAGTCCTATGATTGTACGATATCCATAATTTCTCAATACTACATGGTTTCTGTCCAATGTGGTTCAAATTTTGTCTCCACCTTAAAAACGGAATATGACAAGGAAGTCAGTCACATTTTGGCGTCACATTTAGAATTTGGGAAGCATGCACAACCTCCCTCAAGTTTCTAAGGATGTTCTCCGTCAACCCACCTCCCGGGAAAATGTATTTCTGCATTTTATCCAAGACAGAAGGGCATACAAGTTGCCCTTGACTTACAAACATTTGTGTAGCAACGATTCAAAGTTACAATGGCACTAAAAACAACAACAACAAACTTCTGATTGATGCTCATATTTACAACCGTCACAGCTTCCCCAGGATCATGTGATCAAAATTTGGGTGCTTGGCCACTGGCATGCACTTCCATGCCAGTTGCAGCATCCCAGGGTCACGTGATCACCATTTGCATCCTTCCCGGCTGGCTTCTGACCACCCAAGTCAAGAGAGGAATCTGGATTCGCTTAACAACCCTGGCGAAACTAGTCATAAAATTGGGCAAGATTCACCTTGCTTAGTAAGGGGAAGTTCTGGTCCCAATTGTGATCGTAAGTCGAGGATGACCTGTACTTCAAAGCCAAGTTCTGGGGCACAGGGAATCTCCATCTGTAATTCCAGAGCCTTTTAAGAAGAGATTGGACAGCCATTTGTCCGTGATGGTATGCAGGGGTAGTCAACCTTGGCTCTTTTATGACTCGTGGACTTCAATTCCCAGAATTCCTGAGCCAGCTTAGCTTAGCTGGCTCAGGAATTCTGGGAGTTGAAGTCCACGAGTCATAAATGAGCCAAGGTTGACTACCCTGGTATATAGGGTCTCCTGCTTGAACAGGGGGTTGGATTAGAAGACCTCCAAGGTCCCTTCCAGCTCTATTCTGATTGATTGATTAATAGGGTTGAGTGGGGTTTTATCTCCCAATGTTTCAAAGGACTCCATGTTGGGAACAATCTGACCACTGACCCTCTAGACGTCTTTAATGGGCTTTCATCTCTTGACTTAAGCTGCTCCTCAAAATCCCTCATGTTCCATCCATCCATCACCATAAGCCTGGTATATTTGGGGCACCCCATGTTCCCTGTTAGTTCTGCTCTTCCTAGGGACGGGTGTCAGAAGGGGTCCTTCTCCTAGTGATTGCCCTGTGGAACAGCTTCCCACTGCAATACAGGTGGCCTTATATAAGACCTTGAACGCTTGACTGTTCTCCCGGGCACTGGGCCAGTGCACGGAATCCTTCACTAACGGGTCCAGTAACATATTGATTAACAGTTGCCCATCTGTTTTATTCCGGTTTTGATGATTCTTTTGTGTCTATGCCATTCAAACAAATCGGAAGGGAGAGAGGGAGGGAGGGAGGAAGGAAGGAAGATGGAAGGAAGGGATGGGAGGAATGAAAGAAGGAGGGAGGGAGGGAGATGCTCCTGTGACAGAGAAACCTTGTCCTGTTATTAGGGAGAAATTGAAACAATGACTCATGCTATAATATTTTGCCAAATTTATTATGACATTTGTCACTTTTATAAACCACCAATTTTAAGAAACTTTTCCCACTGGCTCAGATAAATTAGATGTAGAATAGAGCTGGAAGGAGATCTTGGAGATCTTCTAGTCCAGCCCCCTGCTTAAGCAGGAGAACCTATACCATCTCAGACAAGTGACTGTCCAGTCTCTTCTTTAAAAACCTCCAGTGATGGAGCACCCAAGATTTCTGGAGGCAAGCTGTTCCACTGGTTAATTGTTCTAACTGTCAGGAAGTCTCTCCTTAATTCTAGGTTGCTTCTCTCCTTGATTAGTTTCCATCTGTTGCTTCTCGTCCTGCCCTCTGGTGCTTTGGTGAATAACGTGACCCCCTCTTCTTTGTGGCAGCCCCTCAAATACTGGAATAAATTTTATATCTCAGTTCAGACTCTAATGTTGCTTTAATTTAAAACGGACAAATTCCATTTTAAAGCCTGTGCTATAAAGAGAGAAATGATGAAATATTGCAGTTTAACCTAGATGTTATTACTATTTTGTTCTACTTATTATAACTTGCCTGGGAGAACTATTGATGGTTATTGTCAGACTGTATAATTGTCAGAGGAAACAAGGAATGAAGGAAAACAGGGAGGGAAAGGGAGAGAGAGAGAGAGAGAGAGAGAGAGAGAGAGAGAGAACTTGTCTACCTTTGAATCCAGGGGCCATGGAGGCAGAGGTGGGAAAGGCTATTTATTAACCAGAAGGCGCCTTCCCCAGCCAGAGTTTGCACAAAGTTTGCCCTTCAGATTCTACAGGGCACAGACATCACCCATGGTTTGTTCAGACAAATTTTTCTGAGTCCATGAAAAAATTATAAATTGAATTGCAACAGACCTTTTAAGCAGAGTGCCAAACTGAAAATGCAACAGATATTTCTTTAAAATAATATTCCGTTCATAAATCATATTAAGCCACATTTTGGAAGATCATTGAATACAGCATAGCTAGCTAAGCTTGCACATAAAACCATGTTTTATAAAGCTTGGTTTATTCTCCACACTGCCTATATTAATAAAGATACTAAATCAGAAATGGACAAAACTATTGCAAAATTTCAGCCTCAGACACTTCTGGGGAATTCTGTGGCAGCAAATAGGATGCTGGGACCCTCTAAAGCAGGATAAGTTTAGGATCACGTAGCTGATCATGCTAAAAGAAATGGAAAAACTTACCAAGTATGACCTGGTAAATATAATATTTGATTCAGAAACAACTTTTAGCCCCTAGCTGATTTTGGCTGATCTAAAATTGGTGGTTCTAGGAAAGGAGACCACTAGGAAATCCCAGGGTTGGTTTAATGGTTGATTCTCAAACTGAAAAGGATTCAGGAAATGGTTTTATAAACAACCCTCCACCAGCTCATTATCAGGGAAAGATCCACTAATTCAAAGAAAAGATATAAAAAAGGAGAAATGATATACATTGGGTTACTTTGGCCATAGATGAGAAATTATTCAGTTGCCATAATTTTTCATTCTCACCTCTTCCTTCTCAATAAATTTTGCTAAAAAAACCCCTCTGTTTGGGAAAAAAAACACCTTTGGTTTTGGGCAGATAGCAAAAAGCCTGAAAGCTGCAGGTTAAACCAGGGAAGTTGAAGAAATATTAAGCGTTACTTCCTGCACAGCAAATGCAAAAATGTCTCATGTTTTGGGAATGGACAAAGAAACACAAAGTGGGGGAAAAAAAACCTCCAAACTTTCTGGAGTCATTTGGTGCAAAGGGACCTGATAGGAAATTTTTGGAAGTGGCCCAAATGGCCTTGAATGCAAACAGAAAGAGGATTTCTTCAAAGGAAAACAGAATGGAGCAAACAAAGAGATAATTAACATAGACAAAGGGTCGTTTGGCCTCTAGCTCCAGACTAGGATTGGGGCAAAGGATTGGGTTGCCAAGGTCGGTTATGACACCTGGATGGAAGGCCTGATTATGCTTGCCTGCTGTGAGCGGGGTCCTCGGTGCTTGGCAGTTTTCTTGCAGACATTTCGTGACCCAACTAGGAAACATCATCAGTACTAGAAAGAATAGGGGTTTGGAGGAGGAGGAGAATGACTGTGCTAGAAGGGAGGAGGGTTGGTAGAGGCGGAGGAAGAGAAGGAGGAGGGAGGGAGAGGAGGACGATGACAGCCCTGGGGTCCTTGTTGCTCTCTGAGCTTGGTGGTTTTCTTGCAGACGTTTCACTAACTAGGTAATATCATCAGTGTAAAAGGGAAAGGGGTTTGGGGGGAGGAGGAAGAGGACGACGACGACAACTCTGGAGTCCTTGATGTTCTCTGAGCTTGGTGGTTTTTTTGCAAAGGTTTTGCGACCCAGCTAGGGAACACCATCAGTGGCAGAAGGGAGCGGGGTTTGCTCTCATTTTGTATACTAGCCACTTGCCCTGTAGTACTAAACCAACAATCAAGTAATAAATAATACTCCAATCAAGGAGCTACCAGCTCCGAGAAGCATTCAAACAGTGAACAACAGCCTAATCTAGGAATCACCAAGAACACTCCCACCAACACTTGTATATAAAGAAAGAGCAAACCTCTCTCCCTTCTAGCACTGATGATGTTCTGTAGTTGGGTCATAAAACGTCTGCAAGAAAACAGCTGAGCTCAGAGAGCACTAAAGGCCCCACGGTTCAATCTTGAGCTACAAATATTCTCGCCATTGGAATTATAAGTAGATTAGTCGCTCCAATCGTTTTTTTAAAATAATTTTATTAAAATTATTAAAATATAAAACAGAAATCAAAATAAGATCACAGGAAAAGGGGAAATAAAGGTGTAAGTTAATACAGTTTGTTGTTATAGAAATGAATAGGATTGGCTGAGCTGAGGCTGTAATTTTATTCTGCACTGCGCTGAAAAATGTTGGAAGTCAAATTGGGAAATGGACTGCATATAAATTAATAAAGATAAACTTAATGAATCAATAAATATAGAATTTGTATGAGCAAGCCTTGTGAAATATGAGACTCGTAGAAAATCTAATAGTTTAAAAAAGTACAAATTGTATAAGGGTGTATAGTATACACACACTTCCATAATGTTTGCATTAGTTATATATAGAACAGTAACTGTTTACTTTCACAATGACATATTATACTTTATTTTTTCATCTCCCTTATTTTTTTAAGCCCTCGTTCTTGCATTTTTCAACAACGTGCAGTAGGCGCCTTCGCATTTTGTTCCTTTCTGCTTCTCTCTTTTCTGTTATTGTTTAAAAGCAAGATTACACACACCGAGGCACACAATATATTAAAAAAAAGAAAGGCAATAACCCGGCAGGCTGGGATGCTCAGAGTACAAGGAAAGGAGAAATGGAGGAACCGCTGGCGGAAAGTCCTCCAGACGTGCAGATTTCATTTCCCACAATACCCCAACTGGCATTGCTTAGAATTTGGGGAACCAAAATCCACGGGTTCATTGCTCTATTGAAAAGAAAATGGTGGTTTTCTCCTGGAGTTGAGAAGCCAAGGAAGGGTCCCCGACTGGAGGGCAGTCTAGGCCAGCTGAAAACAAGCCCAAAGGAGGGGCTGCCTCATTTTTCCATGGCGGGACTCTGGGCCACAAGCTGGCACTTTGGATGGGTTTAACAGCACTTTGGGAAATACAGGTAGTCCTCAACTTACTACTACTACTACTACTACTACTACTACTACTACTACTACTACTACTACTAAAGTTGGAAGGGACCTTGGAGGTCTTCTAGTCCAACCCCCTGCTCAGGCAGGATACCCTACACCAGTGGTTCTTAACCTTCCTAATGCCGCGACTCTTTAATACAGTTCCTCATGTTGTGATGACCCCCAACCATAAAATTATTTTCGTTGCTACTTCATAACTGTAATTTTGCTACTGTTATGAATCGTAATGTAAATATCTGATATGCAGGGTGTATTTTCATTGTTACGAATTGAACATAATTAAAGCATAGTGATTAATCACAAAAACAATATAGCAATGCTCGCTGGAGAAGCTTACTCTTCCTTGCTCAAAAAT
>NW_015388447.1:243785-260067 GCF_001527695.2 Protobothrops mucrosquamatus
GGCAAGCTGTTCCACTGATTAATTGTTCTAAAAGTCAGGAAATTCCTCCTTAGTTCTAGGTTGTTTCTCTCTTTGGTTAGTTTCCATTCGTTGCTTCTTGTCCTTCCTTCAGGTCCTCAACTTACGACACCATTTTGAGCCCAAAATTTCCACTGCTAAGTGAGACCGCTGTTAAGTGAATTTTGCCCCCTTTTATGACATTTCTTGCCAAAGTTGTGAAGTGAATCACTGTTGTTATTGAGTTACTCACATGGTTGCTAGGTGAATCTGGCTTCCTCCATTGACTTTTCTGATCAGAAGGTCACAAAAGGGGGGCATGTGAGTCCGGGACGCTGCAACTGTCATAAGTACATGTCAGTTGCCAAGCGTCTGAATTCTGATCATGTGACCGTGGGGATGCTGCAACGATAGTAAGTTGAAAAACTGTCATGTCGCCTTTTTTAGTGATGTTGTAACTTTGAACAGTCACTAAATGAACTGTTGTAAGACGAGAACCACCTGTAGACAGTAGAACTTCCAAATGTCGTTGAGCTGCTGGCTTTCTAGGTTGAGGATCACTTGTCAGCAGTGACATTATAATTTTTTTTTCTTATTCTGCTGGTTTTAGGTACTTCATCAATGGGCATGCTGCCCAGGAATATGACTGGGTGCGTGGGAAACATAGAATCCCAGGGCTGGAAGTAATCCTGGAGGTCTTCTAGTTCAACCCCCTGATCAAGACAGGAGACCGTATAAAGTAAATTCTCTTTATATTCTTGCTAAACCTAACCTTCCCTAAGCTGAGAATCGGATTCTATAAAGCTAGATTTAAATCTAAATCTAGATTTAACATTTGAGACAGCTCCTCAAATACTGGAATAAATTTTATATTTCAGTTCAGACTCCAATGTTGCTTTAATTTAAAATGGACAAATTCCATTTTAAAGCCTATGCTATAAAGAGACAAATGATGAAATATTGCAGTTTAACCTAGATGTTATTACTATTTTGTTCTACTTATTTCATTTTATAACTTGCCTGGGAGAACTGTTGATAGTTATCGTCAGACTGTATAATTGTCAGAGGATAAAAGGAAGGAAAAAAGGAAGGAAGGAAAAAAGGGAGGGAGGGAAGGAGAGAGAGAGAGAGAGTGTGAGAGTGAGAGTGAGAGAGATGCTGCTTTGTGCTGCTTCCTGCTGAGACGCAGCCAAACCAGGAGCCCCGCCCAACAAGCTTGTCAGCTTGTCTGAGAACAGCGTGAGGCCACTCTCTTTTTTACACACACACACACACACAGAGGGGGGAAGCACAAGTGCCTCTCTCTGTCTCTGTCTCTCTCTCTGCAAATGGCGGAGGAGGCTGGGAGCCACAGGAGAAGGCTCAAAGAGCCACATGTGGCTCCGGAGCCGCAGGTTGCCAACCCGTGGTCTAGGGTCTCCTGCTTGAGCAGAGGGTTGGACTAGAACAGGGGTCCCCAACCCCTGGTCCGTGGACCAGTACCAGGTTGCGGCATGCAAGCAACCAGGCCGCACAAACAACCAAAGCCCCATCCATGGGATGTGCGCAGCACACAAAATCATGCATCCTCCAGGCCGTGGAAAAACCTCTCTCTGCAGAACCGGTCCCTGGTGCCCAAAAGGTTGGTACCTCTTCCCTAGAAGACCTCCAAGGCCCCTTCCAATTCTGTTCTGATTGATTGATTCACTTAGGCAGTTCCCGAAGAGGCTTCTCTTCCAATTCATTCTATCTCTCTGCAAACCTGCTCTGATCTGGCACCTTTGATCTTTCTGGGATTCAGCACGAACTAAGTCAACATATTAAAGCCAAAAAGAAAAGTTAAGACAGCTAATATTGTTAGTGAGGGAGAAACCAATCTCTGCTCTCGTTCTCATGAAATGGATGCAAAAGCCAGTCTCCTCCCAACCGAAAAGCCAGACTCCCGTATCCACCGAAACTCAAAAAAACCAACAGTTACACCATCAGAGAAACAAATAGCAAATATAGTAGGAATAGCTNATTAAAGCCAAAAAGAAAAGTTAAGACAGCTAATATTGTTAGTGAGGGAGAAACCAATCTCTGCTCTCGTTCTCATGAAATGGATGCAAAAGCCAGTCTCCTCCCAACCGAAAAGCCAGACTCCCGTATCCACCGAAACTCAAAAAAACCAACAGTTACACCATCAGAGAAACAAATAGCAAATATAGTAGGAATAGCTCCTGTACTAAGATGAATGTAAACTGTCACAGAAGTTAATTAAAATTATTTCTGTTTCTTCTATTTCTTTCTTTCTTTTGCCTTCCTTTTCCCTTCTCTTTCTTCTTCCTTTCTTCTCTCTCTTCTTTTCCCTCTTCTCTCTCAACTTCCTTCCTTCTCTCCTTCTTTCTCCTCCCTCTCAACTTCCTTCCTTCCTTCCCTCCCTCCCCCCTTAAGTGAAAATAAATGAACCATAAAAGAAGCTAAATAAAATTCCAAATCTTCCATTTGGATTCTCCCTGAAGTGAGTCATCCACCTTTGTTTGTCTCACATTTTCTCAGTAATGCAAACATCCCCCCAGGGGCTTCCGTTGACCAAAACTCCAGGCTTGATTGGCCAAAAGCCAGAAACAGGATTGAGCCAATCAAGAAGAGTTTCCTGCCAAAATTAGCTTCTTCTGATGACTTTTTCCTTTTGCCACCACAAATCTTTGCAAATCATTTAGGATGAGAGAACCGGATCAAAGATGCTACATCGCTTAAATCTTTCATGCAACCCCACAAAAATTGGGAAATTCTGATTAACCAAAATAACTACACAAGTTACAGAATAATCTGGGAAGAGGGATATATATCTATATCAGTGATGGCGAACCTTTTAGGGACCGAGTGCCCAAACTGCAACCCAAAACCCACTTATGCATCGTCGGGTGCCGGGTGGGTGAGGCCCATTGGGTGGGTGTGGCTGCAGTGCTAACGGCAGACTGGGTGGGACTAAAAAGTTCAATCAATCAATTCCAACTTTGCAAGAACTTTTTTTTTCCCGTGAGAAGTTGAAATTGATTGATTGAACCTTTTTTTTTTGCACACGGCAGCAGAAGCCTAAAGCGAAAAGGTTTTATAAAACCCAGCTGAAGGCCTAGGACTGGGGCAACAGCGCACGTGCCCACAGAGAGGGCTCTGAGTGCCGCCTCTGGAACCCGTGCCATAGGTTCGCCACCACTGCTCTCTCTCTATATATAGAAGATGCTGGCCCATCTTCTTCTGCCTTTCAAAATGGGGAATCCTACCTCACGTCTTTGGAGTCTTGTTGGACACACAGTCCTCGACTTACATTTAGTGACCGTTCAAAGTCACAACAGCACTGAAAAAAGTGACTTATGATCGTTTTTCACACTTATGACTATTGCAGCATCACCGTGGTCCTGTGATCAAAATTCAGACGCTTGGCAACTGACTCACATTTATGACAGTTGCAGAGTCCCAGGGTCACGTGATCCCCTTTTGTGACCTTCTGCCAAGCAAAGCCAATGGGGGAAGCCAGGTTCACTTAACAACCTTGTTACTAACTTAACAGATGCAATGATTCACTTAACAACTGTGGCAAGAAAAGTCATAAAATGGGGCAAAATTAACTTAACGAACATTTCACTTAGCAACATAAATTTTGAGCTCAACTGTGGTCGCAACCCTAGGGCTACCTGTATTTTTCCTAGCCTTTCTCTACATATTAAAAGATCAGACATTTCCACTCACTTTCTGGCTCCAGGTAAGCAGCCTCTAATTGGCCCAATCTTTTCTAGGTTGCAGCCCTCTTGCCTTATGGCGATAGATACCAATTTGGGAAGCTTTTCATTGGTATTTTGTTCTTGCTTTTTAAAATTGTCATTACAGTAATGGAGCTGCTGTGCAAAGATTACTGTAAGCTGCCATGGAAGATAGCTAAAATTATTTCTCTGTCATCCATTTTGAGATCTTTCTTTCTCTTTTTCTCTTTCTTTCTCTTTTTCTTTCTTTCTTTCTTCTCTTCCTCTTTGTCTCTTTTTGCTCTCTTTGTGTTTCTTTTTCTTTCTCTCTCCTTCTGTCTCTCTCTCTCATTCTCTCTTTCTTTTTCTTTCTGCCTGTTTTTCTTTTCTATTTCTCTTTGCCTCTTTCTTTCTCTTTGCCTTTTTTCTCTTTTTCTTTCTCCCAACCCAACCACTTTGCTGCGGTTTTCCCAATGCGGGTCAGAAACAGTCCTAATCCCCTTTGAAAAAGCCTTTGGGAACCCCCAGATCCTAAACTTCCAAGACATCCCATCCCCAATGGCAGGAGCGATAAGTAGATCTGGGCCAGGCAGGGTGGCAGCGGGGGGGGGGGGAGTGTCCGTGTGCCGCTCACCTTTCCAGAAAAACCCAGGTGTGGCTTGAAAGAGCAACAGAAACATGACCCGGCTTGTTCTCGCCCTCCCTTTCAACAATTATTTTCCAAGAGAGAAAAGTGACTCAAAAGTGCCCAGCAACTTTTTGTGTTTTAATTCCCAGCTCGTTGGTGTATTTATCAGGAACGAAACCCTGTTTTGTCCACCCACAACATCCCGCAGGAGTTAGCCCTGAAACTCCCCCTCCCTCCTCCACATGTCTACCGGGCACTTTTCTTTCGAAATCTTTATCTTTATCCCCTGCAAACAGGAACCAGCAAAAGAGATCCAAAGCCAGAGAGCTGGGCCCATGAGCAGGATTTTAACTCAATCAAATAGACCGCCATTAAAGTTTGCCAACTAAGTTGGCCCCTTTAGGCAGAGGCCAGCTTAGTAGCAGGAACCCTGGATTGGTTTAGATTGGGAATTGGAATCTATGATTTGGACACAGTCTATTTTCTGTGTACTTTTAAGAAAAACAAAGGCCAGTTGACTCAATATGATAAATCCATGCGGAATTGATTTCAGTCTTGAAAGTTTAAGGAGCGTTTCTCAATTGAAGTCTACCCATCTTAGAGTGACAAGGTTGAGAAACACGTGTTTACAGCATTGTGTGAACACAACTGCCTTCGCTGCTTCATCTTTGGTTAAACAAACCGTGGCTTAGCTCCAAGCCTCTCCTTTCAGAAAACAACATTAAAAACAGTAGCCAAGCAGGAAGGGGGGGGAGGGAAGAGGGAGAAATCTTGATCCTTTGAAAAATAGTCCCCCCAGTCAAACAATAGCTGGTGTCGCCCCCACCCCAAAAGAGTTCAAATCAAGGGGTAGAAGGTCTCTTGCTTGAGCAGGGAGTTGGACTAGAAGATCGGCAACGTCCCTTCCAGCTCTATGCTGATTGATCACTGGAGGTTTTTAAGAAGAGCGGGGGGGGGGGGGAGTGTTACAGGGCGCTTAGTCACCCCAATTCTCCACCGTGGCCCCAATTCTTAGTGGGATTGTTCTCCCCCCCCGGGGAGATCCCGAAGTGGGGGGATTCCCGCAGCCCAAGGGCTTGAACTCGTGCCTTTGTTGGCTGTCCTCCCCCCCTGCCCAGATCGCCCCAACTCACCCCAACCTGCGAACAGGAGGCACCCCCAGAGCCAGCCGTGCGCCGCCATCTCCGCTTCTCTCGCGTTGCCCGCAGCCAGCTCGCTCCGCTGCCCAGGTGCGCAGGTGAGCGCAGGCGAGGCGCTCATTGGCTGAGCCGCCCGCCCGTCACCGCCCCCTGCCCAGGTGAGGCCCCCGCGGGAGGGGGGCAGACGAGGGGGGGGTCTCGTGCTGGAGGGGCTCTCCTTGGCTGGGGGAAGAGCCCGACCTTCCCTGGAGCAGCTGCAAAGGAGCCGGGCTCAGCTGGGCGTCGCTACCCGGGTTGGATTTTGGTCCAAAGTTCCCCGGGCCCGATTGGTGGATGGCTGCTTCTTTTACGGCTTCTTTTTCTCCTTCGAACATGGAAACCTAGACTCCTAGGGCCGGGAAGGGCTCCCGGAGGTCTTCTAGTCCAACCCCCTGCTCAAGCAGGAGTCCTAGGAGACCATCCCGCCTTTTCTTGAAAACCTTTAGGTTTCTATTGTTGAATCGTTGACTATCAGGGTTGGAAGGGACCTTGGAGGTCTTCTAGTCTGACCCCCTCGTTCAAGGTAGGAGACCTTATTGAATCCAGGAAAAATGACTGTCCAATCTTTTCTTAAAAACCTCCAGTGATGGAGCACCCAGAACTCCGAGAGGAAGGCTTGTCTGTCTGTCTGTTTGTCTATTTATCTCATAGAATCATAGGGCTGAAAGGGATCTTGGAGGTCCTGTAGTCCAGCTGTTGCTCTAGCAGGAGACTCTACACCAGGGGTGTCAAACTGCCGGCCCACGGGCTGGATGTGTCATGCTGAAATTGTGCCCACCCCATTGCCGGTAATGGAAAAAAAGCCGCGATGCATCACGACACGTCACGTGACATTGTGAGTTTGACACCCCTGCTCTACACCATCCTGGTCAAATGGCTGTCCAATCTCTTCTTAAAAACCTCCAGTGAGGGAGCACCCACGTTTCTGGAGGCCAGTTGTTCCACTGGCTAATTGTTCTGCCAGGAAATTTCTCCTTAATTACTGGTTGCTTCTCTCTTGATTGGCTTCCATACGTTGCTTCTTGTCCTGCCTTCAGGTGCTTTGGAGAATAGGATGACCCCCTCCTCTCAAATATTGGAAAACTGCTATCATGGCACCATCAGTCCTTCTTTTCATTAAACTAGATATACCCAATTCCTGCGACTGTTCTTAGTGTCTTTTAGCCTCCAGCCCCCTAATTGTCCTTGTTGCTCTTCTCTGCACATTTTTGAGAGATTCTTTCCTCAATATTAAATTAATAATTACAAGAAACCTTCTTTCATCAATACTCAGCATTGACTTGTATCACAAGGCAAATTCAGCATGGGAAGCATGAATTCTAGGTTGTCCCCCTCCTCTTTGGGGCAGCCCCTCAAATATTGGAAGATACTATCATGTCGCCCCTGGTCCTTCTTGTCACTAGACATACACACAATTCCTGTAAATGTTCTTCATACGTTTTAGCCTCCAGCCCCCTAATCATTGTTGTTGCTCTTCTCTGCACTCTTTTTTAAGAGTCTCAACATCTTTTTTATTTTGTGGCAACACAATACACAAGGTATGAGGAAGAGACTCAGCATAACCCAGCCTTGGGTTTGTTGAAACAGGGATGAGAGGCACCTGGCAAGCTTTCAAGGTCTTGTTATTCAACAACCAAGAGCTCTCCGACACCCTTTCGGTGCCTGTGGCTGCACCAGCTGAGCGGAGACCGTCCAGCAAAGGGGACCCAAAAGGAGGGGGGACGCAATGACTGCGGTCACCCAGCACATTCTCAAGTGACCAGAGCATGAAACTGGGTCTGGAGGTGCTATTGGTGAGGTTGGGGTTTGGAGACACATCAGGGGTCTCTCTGATGGGCAGCTTCGCCCGAGCTGCTTAGCTTGTCGCAGGGACTTTAAAAACTTCTGTTGATAATAATTTTATTAAAGTTTACAACGATAAAAAACCAATACGGGTAGTCCTCAATTTAACAACCACTCGTTCAGTGACCATTCAAAGTGTCAACGGCACTGAAAAAAGGGTCTTATGACCGTTTTTCACACTTACGACCGTTGCACCGTCCCCAGGGTCACGTGATCAAAATTCAGATGCTTGGTAACTGACCCATATTTATGACGGTCGCAGCATCCCGGGTTTATGTGATCCCCTTTTGTGAACTTCAGACCAGCAAAGTCAATGGGGGAGCCAGTTTCGCTTAACAACTGTGTGACTAACATAACAACTGTGGCAAGGAAGGTCATAAAACGGGGCAAAACTCACTTAATAACAGTCTCATTTACCAAGAGAAATTTGGGGCTCAGTTGTAGTTGTATGTCAAGGACTACCTGTACAAACTAAGAATTGATTCAGGGTGGATATTAGAGGTCTCTAAGACCAGGGGTTCTCAAACTTGGCCACTTTAAGACTTGAGGACTTCAACTCCCAGAATTCCCCAGCCAGCAAATTTTGTTTTGGGGGAGTTCAATTCAACCCCGCCTCCTCATCTGGGGAAGGAAGCAGTGGCTTATGGGATTTAGGATTTAGGATTTATTTCATTTATACCCCGCCCTTCTCCCGGAGGACTCAGGGCAGCTTACAGCCAGTTAAAACAATTACACAAAATACAAATCTAAGATAAATTAAAAATAAATATTCGAATTGGCCGCACTACTAAAATTTAATTAAAACCAATTTAAAATTACCCCTAGGCCAGTCCTGCCTGCTGAAACAGCCAGGTCTTGAGGGCGCGGCGGAAGGAGGGGAGATCCGGAATCACCCGGATCTCTGGGGGCAGCTCGTTCCAGAGGGTGGGTGCTCCGACAGAGAAGGCTCTCCCCCTGGGGGTCGCCAACCGGCACTGTCTGGTTGGCGGCACCCTGAAGAGGCCCTCTCTGTGGGAGCGTATCGGCCGGTGGGGGGTAATCTGTGGCAGAAGGCGGTCTCGGAAGGGTGCCATCTTGACAATTACCGGCCCATCCCAGGGGATTAGTGGCCGGACTCAGATAGGCAGCTACATACGGACAGTCCTCAACTTACAATCACTTGTTTACCGTCTCTTTGAAGTTACAATGGCTTATGACCGGTCCTCGCACTTACGACTTAGGTTGTAGCATCCCCACATAATCAAAATTTAGATGCTTGGCAAACTGGCATGTAATTACTATCGTCGCCGCATCCCAGGGTCACGTGATCAACAATTGTGAGCTTCCGGGCTGGCTTCCGACAAGCCAAGTGAATGGTGAAAACCAGATTCGCTTAGGGACTGTGTGATTCAGTGAAACAATTGAAATGACTCACTTAACAATTGTGGGGGGGGGGAGTTGTAAAATCAGGCAGGACTCACTCAATCATCGCCTTGCTTAGCGATGGAAACCCTGGTTCCAACTGTAGTTGTTAGGTTGAGGCCTGCCTGTATTAGGTCTAATTTATTGTCTTGGAGCTGCTGAGAGACAATTGAACAATGGGGAATATTTCCGTCCCGGTTCCCGGGGAGTTAACCTGTGACCCAGATCTCGGCAGGTAAAAGGACCTATTTGATCTGTCCACCTTGGATGTCTCATGGACCCTCGTCTCCGTTTACAAAAGGATTAAATTCAAGAGTTTACAAGACCCAGAAGATTTAGTTGGATTGACAGCTCCAAGACTTTACATTGTACTACCATGCCAGTTCCTTAACATGGATTATGGGTTCTCTCTCTTTACGGTCAGCTGACTCCTTCTGGGCAAGGAACAGTATCTCTGGTTAATAAAATAAGGAACATTTTACTGCATAATAACCTTTGCAGCAATAAGTAATGTACTGACTGTCTGGGATGAGTATAAGAAAGGGTTAAGTCCAGATTTTTTTTTCCTTTTCTTTCCTCGTTATTAAATGTTTGCTTTTATGAAGAACAAAACACGGAGAAGGGTGCTCAGTGGAGACAGGACAATATATTCAAATGGCAAGATTGGACTGTAAACAAGACAAAGATAAAAATCTTTGGGGACTCTTCATGACACAAGAGCCGGATTGGTTCACTTGAGAGCTTTCAGAATATTGAAATGAGTGGCCCAAAACGTGCATCGCTTAAGAGATTTGACTGAATTTGAAAAACTCTCATTTAAAGGGAAAGGGAAATGGGATCTGGCCATCTTTGTTGATTTCAGGTAACATGACCATCAGACATACATTCACACAGAAAACAATACCCCAATCAAGGAACCACCCAGGAGAAAACCACACTCACACACCCCAACACGGCAAGCCATACCGATATCACCTAGTTGGGTAATGAAACGTCTGCAAGAAAATAACTAACCTCAGAGAGCACCAAGGATCCCACAAGTCCTCCACTTCCTCTTCCTCCCTCACTTCTTCCCTCCTCCTCTCCACAAAGCCACCCCCCCTAGCACTGATGATGTTCCCTAGTTGGGTCATGAAACGTCTGCAAGAAAACCACCAAGCCCAGGCAGGAGCACCGAGGATGCCCCGGTCCATCCGAGCTATAAGCCTTCCCTTCTATTGGCATCACTGCTGCTTGCCAGAGGCAGGACAGCATAACTTTGGGACACCTTACAAGATTCACCCGTTGCTGGAAGAGAGATTTGGGGTCACCAGGCACCCTTTCTCTTTGCCTACGGACCACCCCCACCACCCCAGCCCTGCCAACAGTGGGCAGAGAGCCAACACAAACCTGCCCAAACGGGCTCCAGGTGCCAACCTTCCCCCGCCCCCCCCGGACAGACCCCAGCCACACCTGAAGAAGAGCAAACAAAAATGAACCCAGCAAGGCAGCTATTTAATTATGTTCCTTTTTTTTTTGTCCCAAATGCAGGTTGTTCTTTTTTTTAAAAAAAGAGAAAAACGAAAAAAAAAGAGAACTGCTATCCTGATCGTTAGATGCATCATCTTCGAGAGAGCGACCACTCGGGACCCACTCCGGTCGTGGGCACTCTGCACGTGAGCAACGTTGCCTCTTTTTGGCAATGAGGATTCCCCACAGGGAGCGTCGAGCGTCGGCCTTCCGGAATCCATCCAGGGAGAGGAGGAAGGTGGGGCTAAAGAGGGCAAGCGGGAGGGGCTGCACAGAGCTCCACTCCCTCGCTTGGCAGGAGCAGGGCCTGGGAGGGGAATAGTCCCCGGAGGTCCCTGTCCACAGGTGGGAGTAGGGAACCGTGGAAGGGAACTACGTGAGGTTGCATGCAAGGGGCGTCCGAGGAAGCGTGCGAGCGGGCGGCAATGCTGAGCAAAATGGCAGGGCTGGGAGAGGATCAACACAACTCGGGGGGGGGGGAATTCGTTTTAGGGGCCTACGAACCAAGAGTACGTTTGTCAACGTCAAGCCCGGAGGGCCAAGCCAAGGGGTGAGCCGAGAGGCGCCACTGGGCAAAGTCGAGTGTCCTGAGCTGAGCCCTGGCCCCGAGGGAGGGGGGGACGCGGCCTTCCGATGCAGCACAAGGCAGAGAGAGGGAGGAAGGCTGGCTGGGAAGCCCCGGTGCAGCCGGGCATCAGAGCCTCCTGCTGTGCCGAGAGGGGGGCAGCGTGTCTTGAGCGAGGCCCTCCCTGCCGCTGAGGGGCTGGTCAGTGGGACTCCTTGATGATCACCTCCACGCCGTGCTGTCGGAGCTGTGCTCGTAGAATCAGATTCTTGTTCTTCAGATCTTCGACCTGCAAGCAGAAGAGAAGGACAGAGATGGAGGTTCCTAGACTAGGGCTTTATCAATTTTGAGATGGGTGGACATCTTAATGGGATGCCCATCCGTCAGAGGGATGGAATCAAGATCACCTGAGGTACTAGTACCGCTCTATAAAGCCTTAGTAAGGCCATACTTGGAATTCTGCATCCAGTTTTGGTCTCCACACTATAAAAAAGCCGTTGAGAATCCAGAAAGAGTGCAGAGAAGGGCAACAAAGACGATTAGACAACTGGAGGCTAAAACATACAAAGAATGGTTGCAAGAACTGGGCATGGCTAGTCTAGTGAAGAGAAGGACCAGGGGTGACATGACAGCACTGTTTCAATATCTGAGGGGCTGTCACAGAGAGGAGAGAAGTCAACCCAATTTCCAAAGCACCTGAAGGCCAGACAAAGAATAATGGATGGAAGGTGATCAAGCTGAAATTCAACCTAGAAATAAAGAGCGATTTTCTGACAGTGAGAACAATCAACCAGTGGAACAGAAGTTGCCTTCAGAAGTTGTGGGTGCTCCATCACTGGAGGTTTTTAAGAAGAGACACATTTATCTGGAATGGTATGGGGTCTCCTGCTTGATGACCAACAAGGTCCCTTCCAATTCTGCTATTCTGTTCTGTTTTGATCTCTATATGGATGACAGGCTACTAATTTGCAAATAGCTTAGTAGTTTAAAATAGTTTCTAGGTGTGTTTCACAAGAGGTGAGATACCAATATTGCAGTAATGCATTATAATCAATATTCAACTGGGGGGATTATATATATATATGTTTTCTGAGGTTTTCGCGGGTGTTTGTATGTAGGTCTTTGGCCAAGACACTTCCAATTTTACATGGGAGAAAACCCAAATAACCAAAGACCTACATATATATGTGTGTGTGTGTGTGCGTGTGTGTGTGGTTTTTCTTCTTTTTTGCACCCTTTTTTCAATGTCACGTTTGTTTTTTGTTTTCTTTTAAAATTTGTATTTTAACCTTTTAACCTTTTTTGAATAAAATAAAAAGATGAGTGGACATCAGTTCCCAAAATTGCCCAGCTAGCAGGTTGAGAAACACTGGTCTAAACATCCAAGGGTTTCGCGAATGAGATGGCAAGTGTGTTCTGTGAATCAGGTCAGCTGGATTCATCCTAGACCCTTGAGGAGCCCATGATGGGAAAGCCAGAGCATCGAGGGTCCCCTCCAGAAATAGGGGAGGGGGTGTCTCACCTTACCTGTTGTCGCAAGACTTCATTATCCACCTGGAGTTGTTCCAGGCCTTGCAGCTCCTCAGAAAGACGGATATTGTTCTGTCTTAATTCTTGAATGTAGTCACAAGCTTTGGAGAGGATCCCTCCTTTACTCTGCAGAAGGAAGAAGAGAAAGGGACTCAAGAGAGTAACCTCAGCTACTTTGGGGGAGCCATCATTACGGATTTGGTCACCACTTTTAATGAAGAGAAGGCGGAACCTTCTGGATTATCACTCCCCAAGCATCCTGGACTGGAGACAAATAACTCTTTTACCACCAATGAGCTAATGGTTACCAGCCCAGTAGATCACTAACTAGATCACCGGCAGTGCAAAATCTGCTAAGGGGAGGAATCTGTGGCCTCCAGGTGTCTACTAGATGTCACTTCAGCCGCAGAAGCCAATGAGGAAGAATGCTGGAGGTCTCTTGCAAGGATATCCTGCAGCATCCATTCAGAAACCCCTTCACCTTCTATTCAGTAGAGGCAGTCCTCGACAGCAACTGGGACAAAATGTTGGTCGCTAAATGATGTGATTGTAAAACATGATGTCATGTGATTGTATTGCTTGGGGACAGAATTCCAGTCATAACCCCAGAACCTTTGGGTCGTTAAGCGGGAAGAGGTAAGAGTCCCAAGCAGTGCGCACGTGCCATCAGGGGTGCTACAGAGTGTCCCTGCAGTGACTTCGGAGGGCAACTTGGGGCCTTCCCTGCCAGCTTCCCCGTTGACTTTGCTTGTGAGGAATCGGCAGGTTGGAGTTGGAGACCCAAGTGCCCAGATCATGATTACTGGGAACACTTGTGACATCAGCAAGGTGTCTTGCAATTTGGAAGGGTGGCTGAACAAGGGGCCGTAATTCGAGGACTTCCTGTATGATCAATTTCAAGCAAAAGCTCCCCATTAGCCTTCTTGGCAGTGAAGGGAACTACTGGGAAGACTGACGTCACTATTTGTCTTTAATTATTCGTATCCTGCCTTTATTGTTTGATAGATAACTCAAGGCAGCAAACATATCCGCACCCTTTCCTCTTCCTATTTTCCTCACAACAACCCTGTGAGGTGGGTTGGGTTGAGAGAAAGACTGGCCCAAAGTCCCCCAGCTGGCTTCCAGGCCTAGGGCGAAACTAATCTTGCCCCTATCACTAACCCTAAACCTTACCTCCCCATAGCAGAGCTGCTCAACCTTTCTTACCTGTGCAGATTTGGTGTTCTCCATAGAACAGTCTGGAATGATCTTGGACAGCTGGACAATCCAGTTGTTGATCTTGTCCCTGCGTCGGCGTTCCACTACAGGACACAAAAGGATTATTACAACAGAGTCTTCTGGAATGAGAGGCTCTACTTCACTGTTTTGCAAGCTTGGCAATGTTAAAACGCACGGACTTCAAACTCCCAGAATTCCCCAGCCAGCATGAGAAATTTTATATGAACAGAACTAATTCTGGGGAGGAGGGAGCTAGATTTGCCACACAATTCACTTAACAACTGTGGCAAAAAGATTGTAAAATTAGGCACGACTCACATAACAACCGCCTTGCCTAGCAATCAAAAATTCTACTTTGATCCTGACCAGCTCTAGGTTGACTCTGCCTTCCGTCCTTCCAAGGTCGGTAACATGAGGACACAGATTGTTGGGGCAAATATGCAGATTCTGTAAACCACTTGGAGCAGGCTGTAAAGCACTGTGAAGTGGGACATAAGTCTAATGGCTATTGCTATCTTTCTTTCTTTCTTTCTTTCTTTCTTTCTCTTTCTTTCTTTCTCTTTCTTTCTCTCTCTCTCTCTCTCTCTCTCTCTCTCTCGTCTTCCTTCCTTCCTTCCTTCCTTCCTTCCTTCCTTCCTTCCTTCCTTCCTTCCTTCCTTCCTTCCTTCCTTCCCATGATGGCACAGTGGATAGAATGCAGTATTGCAAGCTCACTCTGCCCACTGTCAGCAGTTCGATCCTGACCGGCTCCAGGTTGACTCAGCCTTCCATCCTTCCGAGGTCGGTAACATGAGAACCCAGATTGTTGGGGGCAAGAGGCTGACTCTGTAAACCACTCAGAGCGGGATGTATAGCACTGTCTAAGTGCTATTGCTAACATCAGCAGTGCTAGAAGGGAGTGGAATTTGGTCTTTGAAATCACGTGCCAGTGCTATTGCTAGTTCCAACTGTGGTCATAAGTTGAGGGCTACGTATGGTGGGTTTCAAAAAAATATGGTGCCAAAGCAACTGGAAAGGTCCTGACTCTGGGTGCAGGAGGGGTTTTCTGTCACAATCAGAGGAAACTCTCCGTTTTCTCTTGGTTTGTTCTCTGTATTCCAGAGCAATGGGATTGGGATGAGCTAAGGAAGGGCTGCAGCAGAACGCATTGAAGACCTTGGGGGACGAAGGGAAGAGGTGCTGCCTAGGAGATGAACTGGTAAGTGAGAAAGGAGCTCCAAGTGACTTAATAGCCGGAGGAAGAAACAGGAGGGACCTAAGTTAAAAGTGGCAGTGCAAAGTTGAAGCTTTCAGATTTGCAAGATTCTGTTAATCAATCAGAATAGAGCTAGAAGGGACCTTGGAGGTCTTCTAGTCCAGCTCCCTGCTCAAGCAGGAGAACCTATACCATCTCAGACAAGTGATTGTCCAGTCTCTTCTTAAAAACCTCCAGTAATGGAGCACCCACAATTTCTGGAGGAAAGCCATTCCACTGATTAATTGTCCTCACTGTTAGGAAGTTTCTCCTTAATTCCAGGTTGGGTTTCTCTCCTTGGTCAGTTTCCATCCATTGTTTCTTGTCCTGCCCTCTGGTGCTTTGGAGAATAGGTTGACCCCCCCCCCCCCTCTTCTCTGTGGGAGCCCCTCAAATACTGGAATGCTGTTATCATGTCTCCCCTATTTCTTCTTTTCTCTAGACTGGCCATTCCCAAATCCTGCAGCTGTTCTTCGTACAGTATGTTTTAGTCTCCAGGCCTTTAATCATCTCAGTTGCTCTTCTTTGCACTTTTTCCAAAGTCTCAACATCTTTTTTGTAATGCGGTGACCAAAACTGGATGCAGGATTCCAGGTGTGTAATTTGTAGCCTTACAATAATGCAGAATTAGCTCATCCCGTTTCCTGTCTGGTTTACCTGGGAGGCCGATGGGGAAGCAACAGACTCCGAGACCCTCAAAACCTTTAACCAAGTCCCTTGATGAGGAGCTGCCATGTCGTCTTGCCTGTGGGACAATTGGGACCACAGTTTCCATTGCTGAGCAAGTTGCTTGTCAGGTGACTCATGCCTGATTTTAGGACCTTTTACTGCCATAGTTGCTAAGCGAATCATTGAGGGGTTAAGTGAATCATGGAGTTGTTAAATAAATCCTGCTTCCTCCACTGACTTTCCTTGTCAGAAGCCCGGTGGGACGGTCCCAAAGGGTGATCACGTCACACACACACACATACCCGGATGCTACAACTGTCCTAAATACAGGTCAAGTGTCCAAATTTTGATCACATGACTGCAGGAATACTGCAGCAGTCTTAAGTCATTTCTTTCAGTGCCGTTTGTAACTTCAAATGAATGGTCGTAACTTGAGGATTCCCTGCATTTATTAGACGTAGCCCTCACCTTTTCATGGGGACCTTTCTTTATTCCTATCCCCACAACAACAATCTTGTGAGGTAGGTTGGGCAGAGAGAGTCGTGTAATGAGTTTCCGTGGCTAAGAATGGATTTGATCTCCCCAGTTGTCCCAAAGGTGCTTTTTTTTCAGGAGGCAACTGGACTTCCTTTGTTTTTCTTTGAAGACGTTGTCAACGCTGTTAATATAGGATATTATTGCTTTGACAAGATATACAGAACTGTCTGGTATTTTTAGAGTTAATTCAGATGACAGAGAAAGGGAGAGGAGGGGTTTAGCAAGAAATGTTAGAGGCAAGCAAGAGAAATTCAGATTCTGGCATCCACCCAT
>NW_015388447.1:260974-262435 GCF_001527695.2 Protobothrops mucrosquamatus
TTACATTGTGTCGTAATTTAAGTCAGAATTCTTATAAATGAGGTATTGTCGGTCTGTGACACTGGCTAGGATGTTAAAAACGGACAAAGGACTATCAAACCAGGCTTGGAAATGTGAAGAGGGAGCTTCTTAGCGTGCATGATGAACTTGAGAAGAAAAACAAAAAAATTGGGGTGCGAATTTATACACTGATGAGAAGATATTGCGGATTAATATTAAATAAAACTGGAATTGCTTCTGTTGAGCTTTATGGACTGAACTGGAAAAGAAATATGGGAAACTAAGATTTTGGAGGTAACTGTGACAAGATTATTGTATGCACAAAGAGGGATGAATAATGAAATCTCCACAGTGGAAGAGCGGATTATAAAACTGCAAAGCTAAGCAGTTTGATCAGGGTAAAAATGATACAAGACTTTTTTTTTTTTTTGAAAGACTGGAAACCTTTTTGGACTTTTTATGGAAAGAAGAAAAGGCTGTTTTTAATGTGTTTTTCTTGGTTTCACGTTGTGTTTTTAAGTTTTTTTAAAAAAAATATTATTTGTATCTCATTCTCCTAATGCTGGTCTCTGAACCATAATAAAGGTTTGATTTTAAAGGGAAAAATTAAGATGGCAATTACTCAACCGAAAGAAGGATGGAAGTCATAACTTCATGTTTTCCTTCTTTTTTCCGTTTTTTTTTCTATTTTCCATTTTTTATTGTATTAGAAGATAGAAAATAGAATCCCAGGGCTGGGAAGGACCTTGGAGGACTTCTAGTCCAATGTCCTGCTCAAGGCAAGAGACCTATTGAAAAATCCTAATAAAAATAATAATAATAAAAATAATTCTACACTCAAAAGTTGTATTCCCAAATCCCAAGAGAGAGAGAGAGACTAGCAAACCAACTCTGAAAACTTGGAAAACTAAGCAAAAACCCTCCCAATTCGGACTTCGGCAAGAATGGCATTAAACACGGGGCCTGTCACTCACGGGGAATAAGGGTGAGTCCGGGGCGCGATTGACCGCTGGGTCCCACTCTGCAGCACCTCCTGGGGTGACATCATGACGAAAAACTGCCCTGTTCGAAGCAGGAGAGAGAAAGGCTTTGGGTTGACAAAACACTCCAAAATGAATTACTAATTGCAACTGTGGACGCAGAACATGCTATGTTCAAACTGCAGGTAGTCCTCGACTTACAAGAGTTCATTTAGTGACCGTTCAAAGTTACAACAGCACTGACAAAAATGGCTTGTGACTGTTTTTCACACTTACGACTGTTTATTTATTTATTTATTTATTTTCATTAACTTATATGCCGCCCTTCTCCCCATGGGACTCAGGGCGGCTCACAGCATGTTAAAACAATATAAAACATTATCCCCTATAAAAGCCAATTAAAAACCAAATATTTATCACTGTGTCTTATTAAAATCATTAAAATTGTCCCTATTTAAAATTCACCCTAGGTCAGACCCGC
>NW_015388447.1:264418-268206 GCF_001527695.2 Protobothrops mucrosquamatus
GAGATGGTCGAGATCCACGTCGGGTCAGAGGCCGCAAGGGCACGACTCGGTCCAATGCTGCGGCGGCAGTTGTCTCCCAGGCCGCCGCCTGATTTTCCGCCGAGTCGTGGACTAGATCCTCCGGATATGGCCCAAGCTCCATCAGGAACCTCTCAGGGTCCATCAGTCGCCTGGGACGGAACCATCTAGGCGGTTCTGTTGTTAACGTCCCCACGGTCAAGTGATCAAAATTCAGATGCTTGGCAACTGGCATGTACTTATGACGGTTGCAGTGTCCTGGGGTCATGCAATCCCCTTTTGCGAACTTCTGACCAGCAAAGTCAATGGGGGAAACCCATACCATTTCAGGCCACAATTCAGGCAGTCCTCAACTTACAGCAGTTTGTTTAGTGACTTTTCGAAGTTACAATGGCACTGAATAAAGTGACTCATGATAACTTTTTGCACTTGTGACCGTTGCAGCATCCCCACGATTTACATTTGGATGCTTGACCACTGACTCACATTTATGACGGTCACAATGTCCTGGGCTCATGTGATCCCCTTTTGCAACTTTCTGATAAGCAAAAACAACGTGGGAAGCCACATTCACTTAACAACTGTGTTACTAATTTAACAACTGCAGTGATTCACTAAACACCTTTGGCATGAAAGGTCGTAATAAAGTGCAAAACTCATTTAACAAATGTCTCACTTAACAACATAAATTTTGGGCTCAGTTGTGGTCATAAGTCGAGGACTACCTATAAAACAAATTACTGTGATTTTTACAAGATGCTAAAAGAATGGTTAGATTTCCCCTGAATGAGTGCCGTGCATGCCTTTTTTATAGTGATTAAGACTAAGACTTTTTTTGTATTACATCAAGCCAACAGATATATAAACTTTAAAATGTATTTTAGTGACTTATGATCTTTTTCACACTTAAGACCATTGCAGCATCCCTCACGATCACATGATCAAAATCTGGATACTTGATAACTGGTTTGTATTTATGACAGTCACAGTGTCCCGGGGCCACGTGATCCCCTTCTGCGGCCTTCTAATGACGTCAATGGGGAAGCCAGATTCACTTAACAACTGTGTTACTAACTTAACAACTGCAGTGATTCGCTTTACTGCAGTGATTCACATGAAAGCTCATAAAAAAGTACAAAACTCACTTAGCAACTGTCTTGCTTGACAACAAAAATTATGGGCTCAACTGTGGTCATAAGGTAAGGACTATTTGTACTACTTTATAAGTAACTCAAGGCAGCAAACATACTTAATGAAAGATTTGCTACAAATATAAACTGGAAACATAACTTGGTTACTGGGATGTGCATGAATGCTCCAGGCCACAGGTGGAGAACGATGGCTTTTATGACTTGTGGACTTCAATTCCCAGAATTCCCCAGTCAATTCAATTTTGGAAATTGAAGCGCACCTGTCTGAAAGTTGCCAAGGTTGGGAAACTCTGTCTAGGCCTACTGAATTATCACTTCCTTTAGCTTTCAAAAGGGGTTTATAAGTCAAAAGGCAGCATTTATCAATGGAATACAAATTAATCAAATCAATAGATTGGAGGAGTGGGGAGAGTGACAGAATTATAGCAGAGTGGAAGGATAAATCTGGGCCCGGCCTCCATCTGGATGGTCCTGCCCAACTGACCTGTGCCGGTGGGCGTGGCTTGTCCCAGAAGGGCGTCTGAGTTCTGGGTGGTGACCACCGCAGTCGTCCCTGCTCCGGCAGAAGTGCTGGTGTCGGCCACTGCGGTGGCAGGGTAATAAGTGTAGTGGGTCTCAGTGGCCGTGGCTTCGGAGTCCACTGCATCTTCGCTTGTGAATGCTCCTTGGATGACAGCCTAGGGGAGAAGCTCCAGAGAGTGACTTCAAGATTTGTGGACTTCAACTCCCAGAGTTCCCCAGCTAGCCACAAGTCTTAAAGTTGCCAATTTGGAGACTCCTGATCTAGAGTCAAGTAGGGAACATGCTCTAGGACCTTGGCCACCTGAAGAGGTAAGGACTTCAACTCCCAGAATTCTCCTCTCCTTCCTGGCAGCAACCCAGCTGCAGTCAGGCGATTCAGCCCAACAACAGGGCTGCTTTCCCTTTCCCAGGAGGACCCACCTTCCTATCCTCCAAATGGCCTACCTGGGTCATGGACTGCGTCGCAGGGTAGCCGCTGATGGCCCCACTGCCCTCCGTCTGGCCATCCAGCTGGCCCTCGGCCACCTGTATGACTCTGTACATCAGCTGGAGGAAAGAGCAAAAAGAAGATTCAATTCGGGGTGGTGAACGTGGTAAACTAAGAATGGGGAACTTTGATATTTTTTATTTGTATCCTGCCTTTATTATTTTTATAAAAACCTCAAAGCTACAAACATATCCAACACACTTTCCTCCTATTTTCTCCACAACAACCCTGTGAGGTGGGTTGGACTGAGAGAGAGACAGACTGGCACAAGATCACCCAGCTGGCTTTTGTACCTAAGGCGGGACTAGAACTCACCATCTCCTGGTGATTGGCCCAAAGTCACCCAATCAGGTTTCATGTCTAAGGTGGAACTAGAATTCACTGTCCCCTAGTGATTGGGCCAAAGTCACCCAGCCAGCTTTCATGCCTGAGGTGTGACTAGAACTCACCGTCTCCTGGTGTCACCCAACTTGGATTTCAAATGAGGAAGCTAGATTCACTTAATAACCATGTTATTAACATAACAGCTGCAGTGATTCACTTAACAACTGTCGCAAGAAAGGTCGTAACATGGGGCAAAAGCCATTTAACAACTGTCCCACTTAGGAACAGAAATTTTGGGCTCAACTGTGGTCATAAGGACTACAATTTGTTTTTTCCCCTTTAAAAAAGATACAAAGTCAGAATCATCACATCCATGTCATCTTGAACAGATAGAAAAATTACAAGCAGGTTTGCAATTGACACAATCAAGGACCTGCAATCCGTTTCGGAAATAAATACCAAATAGCAAGCAGAGACCCTGGAAATGACTTTTTTTCTGATTTTTTTTTTTTTAGAGAACCCCAAGGCCAGCTAATGCTTACAAATGTTAAATCCATATTTGCAGGCAGCAACGATGCAAATAAGCGAGAAAGTCCCTTTGTGCAAACCAAATTCTGTTTTAGAAGAATATGTTAGCACAGGGAGCCAGCAGCACAGAGATGCTATTTAGACCAGTGTTTCTCGACCTCAGCAAGTTTAAGATGGGTGGACTTCAACTCCCAGAATTCTACCCATCTTAAAGCTGTTCAGCTTGAGAAACTCTGGTCTGGATCCTTGCTGAGTGGCAAACAAGGAGACCTTCTGGCAGCTGCTCACAGCACCTTACCTGAGCACCTCCATTCTCTGCTCGGAAGACATATTTGATGTTGGGATCCGGAAAGGTGGCTGCCGACTGGATGCTCGCAATGGCCACACTGGTGGGATCTTCACCTGTCGCTACTGCTCCTTCAGGAAAGAAGAGAAAGGGGCCGTAAAATAGGGCTGAAGCTCCCATTTTAATTCCCACCCTTCCCCAGGACTGTGCAGTGCAGATAGTCCTCAACTTACAGTCATTCGTTTAGTGACTGTGTGTTCTGTCCCAGCCTACTTGAGCTCCTTGTTAAGTTCACAAGGAGAAAACCCCTCTTCAAATCAAGCAGGCAGAAACCGCAGGACAAACCCAAACCCCTTTTATTACTCACAGATCTGAGGAAAACAAACACAGTTCATCACAACTTGATTCTTACCCGAACAGTTGCCTTTGGCAACCAGCACCTCCCACACCTCCCCTTTTATTATGCAGCCAA
>NW_015388447.1:268814-273670 GCF_001527695.2 Protobothrops mucrosquamatus
TTGAGCTCCTTGTTAAGTTCACAAGGAGAAAACCCCTCTTCAAATCAAGCAGGCAGAAACCGCAGGACAAACCCAAACCCCTTTTATTACTCACAGATCTGAGGAAAACAAACACAGTTCATCACAACTTGATTCTTACCCGAACAGTTGCCTTTGGCAACCAGCACCTCCCACACCTCCCCTTTTATTATGCAGCCAATGCGTGGCTTTCCTAATGCCTGCTCCTTTCCCTCTGGAGCCACCCCAATGCATGCCTCTGTCCTGCTCCCATTGCTTGCCGGCATTTAGGAGCATCCTGGATATCACCCAGCTGTGAGTCGTCACTATCCCCCTGAGATTCCCAGCACAGCTGTGTCTCAGCCTGAGCGCCAGTAGAGGGGCCAGACTCCTGTCAGACTGTAAGTCTTGGAGCTCCGGATCCACGGGCTGGCGAGGAATCACAACACTGTGTGAAATTACATCGGCCCTGAAAAAAGTGACAGGACCGTTTTTCACACTTACGACCGTTGCAGCATTGCCATGGTCACATGATCAAAATTTAGACACGTGGCAACTGACTTATATTTAGGACGGTTGCAGTGCCCTGGGGTCATGTGACCCCCTCTTGTGAACTTCTCACAAGCATAGTCAACGGGGAAGCCAAATTCGCTCAATAACCACGTTACTAACTTAACAACTGAAGTGATTACTTAACAACTGTGGCCAGATAGGTCGTAAAAGGAGGCAAAATTCACTTAACAACTGTCTTGCTTAGCAGCAGAAATTTTGGGCTCAATTGTGGTTGTAAATCGAGGACTACTTGTGTCCCCGCAATCAAAAATAAAATCTAAAGTAGGCTCAGACCTTATTTGGGTGGGAGACCACCAGGAAATCTCAGACTTTCCCAATCGAGAAGAGGAAACACATCCCAAAACTATGTCTGTAACATCGCCAAGAAAATTATATAGACAAATCCTGGGCTCCTGGAGGAAGAGAAAATAAAACAGGGCTGGAGGATGCTCACCTTCCTGGATCTGAACCGTCCCCTCTTCTGTCTCTGATGTTTTCTGCTGCCTGCTGAGACAAGGAGGACCACATGAGATGGGGACATTCCTTCCATCAGATAGCTTATGTTTGAAGGAGAATATTTGGCACTCAGGGTTGAAATAAGGGGTCCTTGATGCTCTCAGAGCTTGCACTGATGAGGTTACCTGATTAGGATAATGAAACGTCTGCAAGAAAACAAGCAGGCTCAAAGAGCATCAAGGACCCCTTATCTTATCTTTTTATGTATCACATTTAGAGACCATTCGTCTCTCTCACAGAGCAATTGTGGGTCCTCTTGGGTTAGGGTGAGGCAGACCTTGCTTAGCTGGATGCTGGTTAGACAAGGGATTAAAGATGATAAAGGACCTGGAGGTTAAATTGTGTGAACAATTGAGGGAGCTAGGTATAACTAAACCTACTGAAGGCAAGGATTAGGGGGGACATGATAGCAGTCTTCCAGTATTTGAGGGGCTGCCACAAAGAAGAGGGCGTCAACTTATTTTCCAAACCACCAGAAGACAAGAAGCAACAGATGGAAACTAATCAAGGAGAGAAGCAACCTGGAATAAGAAGAAATTTACTGACAGCGAGAATAATTAATTACTGGAACAACTTGTCTCTAGAAGTTGTGGGTGTTCCAACACTGGAGGTCTTCAAGAAGAGACTGATCAGGATAGTATAAGGACTCCTACCTTGAGCAGGGGGCTGGACTAGAAGACCTTCAAGGTGCCTTCCAGCCTTAGGATTCTATGTTCTATGAGTACCCAAGACACACACATCTGGAGAACCTTTGTTCCTAAAAGAGAGGTTCTATCCGCCAAAAGCGCAAATATATTTTTATACTGAGGGAGGGGCTTGGAGATTTTGTATTGCATTATTAAAGTTTCCACTAGTTTTCAGAGTTTATTTCATGTATTTAAGTTTTCAGTTTCCTAAATGCAATCAGGGTGAGTACATACTTTGTTTCCAAGTCAGCCTTCTTCATCCTCGGCTTGGTGAATAAGCCAGACATGCACAGAAGACAAAAAGTCTACATGGGTTTTTAAGACAGTTGAAGATCTAATGTGATTCTCAACCTTGGCCACTTTGAAGATGTCTGAACTTCAACTCCCAGAGCTGGCTGGGGAATTCTGGGAGTTGAAGTCCAGACATCTTCAAAGTGGCCAAGGTTGAGAAACGGCGCTCTAAGTGTCTGCCCTCACACTTCATTAGCCTGGTATTAGCCTTGATTATCATTTTTGTGACTTAGTCCATGGTGCAAATCCAGCTTGTGGGCTTAGTTTATCACTGAATATTTATACAATTTTTTTGCTGCAACCTGAGCAAGCAGATATGTACAGCAAACCTGGGCTACTTTGATTCGAAGAAATAATCCCAGTAACTTGGCTCTCAAGGTCAAAGTAGGGATATCCTACCAAGAGCCACTAATTTTTCTCCCATTTCTCCCCTCAGGCCAATATTGTGCAAATACAGCATTGGCAAACTCAGCAGGATATAACAACTGCAGTGATTCGCTTAACAACTTTAGAATAGAATAGAATAGAATAGAACAGAACAGAATAGCTTTATTGTCACTTTGAATGTACACTAATCGGTATACATTAAAATGAAATTTCATTGCATTCAGCTCTCAAAGGGTCACCATATACACTACATAAATGTGACAAAAATAAATAAATACAGAATTATGCATATATTCTATGACCCAGAGAAACAAAACAGTCTAGTTCGGGTTATGTATACATACACATGGCGAGAAAAATGAATCTTGCGAGTTTCCCAGATGGAGGGCATAGGGAACAAAGCTATTACAGAATCGGGCAGTCCTGCTAGAAATACTTCGAAACCTCCTCGCAGAGGGGAGCAACAGAAACAGACCGTGAAGTGGGGTCTTTTAACGATACTCCGAGCTCTAAGCACATATAAGCGCTTATAAGCAGCGTCCTGAATACCAGGGAGTGAGCTTCCTATGAACGTTGGCAAGAAAGGAGCCCAAATGTGGCAAAACTCAACGAACATCTGCCTCACTTAGCAAGAGAAAAGTGCCAACTATAACTGAAGCCCAACTTTCAGCAGTTGTAGCATCCAGTAGTACTTGGAGGAACTTGGGTTATTCCCTCTGCTATCATGTTTATCAGAAGGAGCAGTTGCCTAGGCTCACCCCTATCCTACATGGCTGGCTGGGAAATTCTGGGAGTTGAAGTCCACACGTCTGATAAGAATGGCCAAAGGTGGAAACTCGGCCCTAGGAAGATCATGTTGGCCAGGAGGGGAAGAAGGGGAAGGGAATTTCAGTTCAAAATTTGCCTGTTTATTCTCCCGTTAAGTCTTCTCCTACACCAGTGATGGCGAACCTTTTAGAGACCGAGTGCCCAAACTGCAACCCAAAACCACTTATGTATCGCCGGGTGCTGGGTGGGCGTGGCCCGCTGGGTGGGCATGGCTACAATGGTCATGGCAGATGGGTTGGCGTGGCCAGCTTGATGTTGCTCCTGGGGAGGGATGCCTGTGGGGGCTGGGAAAGGTTGGGGAGATCCAGGGGGTCTTTGGTGGGTGGAGGGGTGGGCAGGAGGCTCGTCCTGCGGGGTGAGGTGAGACAAGGCGAGGCAGGGCGGGGGTGCCATTGTCGCAGGGCAAGGCGAGGCAGGGGCCGGGGCGGCTGCTGCCTGACACCATTGGCCCCCGCACACAGAGACCAGCGAGTGCATGGGTGCTGGGATGTATCTGGCTATGTGGGACCTCGGCGAGTTAGTGGGCGGCTGGTTGAAGAGGACAGTTGCCATCTCCGGGGCATGGCGCACGTGCCCACAGAGAGGGCTCTGAGTGCCACCTCTGGCACGCGTGCCATAGGTTCGCCACCACTGTCCTACACTGTGTCTTCAACCCTGATACTGATGGGAGCTACAAAGGGGTGTCTCTTTGAGTAACTGGTTTTAGCAACAAGGAGCATTTTTGATAAACATTCCTAGTTCTTTGAAGTAACCAGCAAGAATGTGGATTCCGATAAGTATCAGCCAGAGAGTAGAATTGCCAAAAGAGATTTATTATTTATTTATTTATTTATTTAATTACATTTATATCCCGCCCTTCTCCTTGCGGACTCAGGGCGGCAAAGCAATAGCATTTAGACTTATATACCACTTCATAGTGCTTTATAGCCCTCTCTAAATGGTTTACAGAGTCAGCATGTTGCCCCCAACAATCTGGATCCTCATTTTACCAACTTCAGAAGGATGGAAGACTGAGTCAACCTTGAGCCATGAGGATCGAACTGCTGGCAGTGGGCAGAGCCAGCCTGCAATACTGCATCCTAACCACTGAGCCACCACAACTGAAATCTCACTCTAATGTAGGAAACACACCTCGATCGTCAACATGATTGTGCTAAGAATATCATGGGATGCTTTTAATTGTTGCATGGTACACACAGAACTACTGAGCATGCTCTCTGGATGCCTGATGACACCAATGATGCTGGCCAATTGACAAAGACGTTCCAAAGCCAAAAAGTCTGAACTGCACATAAAGTGATTTCTTACCTTTTTAAGGGCCTCTCACCTTGCATCCATGGGAGACCTCTCTTTTATTTATGCATAAATAAAGCGATATTAATTTATCTTTCCAGCTCGGATCCTATTTTACCAAGAGCACCCTGCGCCAAGAACCTTGCTATTGTTTATGGCTAATAATATATTCAAAATATGGTTCTCACCCCTTCATTTCTTTAGTCGGTTATGCATCAGAAGTTCTCACCCTGGACTTCTTTTCTTTTCACTGTCCCTTCTTCAGAGTTACTTCATCCAAAACCTAAAAGTAAAAAAAAAAAAAAA
>NW_015388447.1:274033-279648 GCF_001527695.2 Protobothrops mucrosquamatus
AAAAAAACCCCATAAAACCAAATTAAAAGCCAAATATTGGAAGCTGTGTGTCAATTAAAATTTTCTTAAAATCATCCCTACCTAAAATCCTCCCTAGGTCAGGCCCGCTTGCTGGAAAAGCCATGTCTTGAGGGCGCGGCGGAAAGTAAGGAGATCCGGAATCATCCGGATCTCGGGGGGTAGTTCGTTCCAGAGGGGGACAGATGATACAGCTGTTCAGTGAGTAACTGAGGTTGTTAAGTTAGTAACACGGTTGTTAAGTGAATCTGGCTTCCCCGTTGACTTTGCCTGTCAGATGGTTTCACAAAAGGGAATCACGTAACCTCACGCACCGCAACCGTCATAAATGTGAACCAGTTGCCAGGCATCCAAATTTTGATCATGATGCTCTAACGGGGGATATGTCACTTTCTTTTCAGTGCCGTTGTAACTTTGGACGGTTGCTAATTGAATGGTTGTAACTTGAGGACTATTTGTACTATAAATAGGCCAGTGAAGAATGGAGTCCTGCAGGTGCTTACAACAGTGTGTGTGTGGGGGGGGGGGCTGCCCTTCAAGAGCATTCAGAAGTGGTGCAAAACGCAGTGCCACAGGCAGTTATGTGCGCTTCAAGAACTGCACACGTTACACCTCTACTTTATGAACCGCGTGGGTTATTTACTCCCAAGGCCGAAGTCCTCCTACCATCTTGGACAAACGGCTGCTCAATCTTTCCCTTGAAAATCCTCAGTGATGGAGGAAGCACAACTCCGGGAGGCAAGCCATTCCACTGTGCCAGGGACTTTCTTTTTTTTTTTTTTAAAGAAGCTGCTATTGGTGGTTGTTTTTATCCCACCTTTTAAAATACATCTGAAGATAGCAAACATACCGAATCCTCCTGCCTCTTTTCCCATAGCAACGACAACCACCACCCGGTGAGGACTGACCCAAAGTCACCCAGAGGGTTTTCATGCTAGGAGAGGCCGAGAACTCGCCTTCTCTTGCTTTCTAGGTCAGCGCCTTCGCCCCGACTCCAAACTGGCTTCCCGATTCTGCAATTCTAGATACCGGTAATTGCCATGTCCACAAGTGGCCCTTTATGAGCTCTTGAATAGCACTGTGCAATCCCCATACCTGAGACGTTGCCTGGGCAGGCAGAAGGGAAAAAAATCAACTTCCACTGAAGAAGCAAGAGCAGTCAAAACCTGATGGGCACATTTATTAATTTGCTGCCCTTATATGCTCCCCCACTAAATCATCAGAGGGGGCCAGGAATCAATCTCTTTCCCTTCCTCCCTCCCCTCCGTTTCCTCCCTCCGTCTTCCCCACCTTTATTATTTTTATAAATAACTCAAGGCAACAAACATACATAAATACTCCTTCCTCTTCCTATTTTCCCCACAACAACCCTGTGAGACGGTCACCCAGCCAGTTTTCATGCCTAAGGCGGGACTAGAACTCCCTGTCTCCTGGTGACTGGCCCAAAGTCACCCAGCTGGCTCTCATGCCTAAGGCGGGACTAGAACTCACCCTCTCATGATTTCTAACCTGGCGCTTTGACCACAACCACAGTGGCTCTCTACAGTATTCTTCTGTAAACCCATAAACAAAGCATGGTTGTTGTGGAGAAAATGGATGGAATGTAGAGGTATGTTTGCTTGAGGTATATATTTATTTATTAAATTTATATGCCACCCATCTCACATTGAAAGTGACTATATAAAAAAGGTGGGACATAAATAATAATAATTGACATTGATAAAATCCCCAGGAGGAAATTGCAGAAGAACTTGGAAGTGTTTCCATCTTTTAGCGCCACCAAGGAACAACGTCTGCCTATGCCAGGTCCTTAGAAAGGACTCGGGTGGTAGATAAAAATGCCAAATGCCAATTTAAACATCTGGCTGACTATGTGAGCAACCATAATAATAATCTGGATACATCAGAACAGAAGAGAAAAATCTGGAAAAGATAACAAAATACAAAGTCCTGCAAGCAAAGGTAGTCCCAATAGCCCAATTGTAATAGGTGCCTTGGGTACCATCCCAAAACATCTGGAACACCATTTGAATCCACTGGCATTGACAAAATTCTCATCAATGAATTGTAAAAGGAAGTTTGACTTGGCAGGGCTTACATCTTGCAATCAAATCTGTAATATAATTCTTTATTGGCCAAGTGTGATTGGACACATAAGGAATTTGTCTGTGGTGCATAACCTCTCAGTGTATATGCAAGCAACAAGTGATAAATCATGATCATAATCATAAAATACAATCATAAATCATAAGATTAGGCAAAACCTGGCTCAAAAACAGTAACTGTGAGAGGGACCTTGGAGTCCTAGTGTACGATCACTTAAACATGAGCCAGCCATGTGCAGCAGCAGCCAAAAGCTAATACAATCCTAAAGAGAGGCATAGAATCAAAATCACGTGAAATATTAGTACCACTTTGTATACTTAGTAAGGCCACACCTGGAATACTGCATCCAGTTTTGATCAACATACTGTTAAAAAGATGTTGAGACTTCGGAAAAAGTGCAAAGAAGAGCAACTAAGATGATTAAAGGTCTGGAGACTAAAACATATGAAGAACAGTTACAGGATTTGGATATGGCCAGTCTAGAGAAAAGAAGGACTAGGGGTGACATGATAGCAGTATTCCAATATTTGAGGGGCTGCCACAAAGAAGAGGGGGGTCATCCTATTCCCCAAAGCACCTGAAGGCCAGACAAGAAACAATGGATGGAAACTAATCAAGGAGAGAAGCAACCTGAAATTAAGGAGAAACTTCCTAACAGCAAGGACAATTAACCAGTGGAATAGCTTCCCTCCAGAAGTTGTAGGTATTTCATCACTCAAAGTTTTTAAGAAGAGAGATGGAAATGTAGCCATATTTTCTCTTTCACTTTTAGAGTTAGTTGATGCTGGGAGGGGGGATGTGGATGAGAGTTCAGTTAGTCATAACAATAATAACTCAGCCATGGGAATCCAAGGTTATTGCGCCCAGAGTTGATAAAGATTTGGTGGGCTGGAGAGCTGGGGAAAAAGCCCTTGCTTCAAGCTAATTGGGGAATGTGATTTATGACAGTTAATTGGAGGAGGGAATTGTGCTTTGCTACTTTGTGCTCAGGGGAGGGGAATTCAGTTTTTGGCTTCAACTATGTAGTACTGATACTTTGTTTCTCGAATAAAAGATTCTTTAAGGTAAACAATGCCTCAAAGTTCTTTTGAAGAGTTTCATCTGTTGGAACCATGAGATAGGGACGTGGTGGCGAACCTATGGCAGGTGTGCCACAGGTGGCACACAGAGCCCTCTCTGTGGGCACGCACACCATCACTCCAGTCCTAGGCCTTCAGCTGGGTTTGTATAAAACCTTTTCACTTTAGGCCTCCACCATCATGTGCAAAAAAAAAAAAAAAAGGTTCAATCAATCAATTTCAACTTGAGGGGAAAAAAAAAGATCTTGCAAAGTTGGAATTGATTGGTTGAATTTTTTAGTCCCACCCAGTCTGGCATTACCACGGCAGCCATGCCCACTCAATGGGCCACATCCACCCAATTGGCCACACCCAGCCAATGAGCCACGCCCACCTGGCACCCAACATACATGTGGGTTTTGGGTTGCAGTTTGGACACTCAGTCTCTAAAAGGTTCACCATCACTGACATAGGGTCTCCTGCTTGAGCAGAGAATTGGACTAGAAGACTTCCAAGATCCCTTCCAGCTCTATTCTGATTGATTGATTGATAAGATACAAACTCAGTGATAATCATAGGATATTAATTAAGCAAACAAGATGAATCATAATAGGATACTAAATAAAGGCAATCAACAAAGTCAGTGATTGTTAGTAAACAATAATATCTGCCTATCCCAGGTCCTTGGGAAGGACTTGATAGTAGATTAAAAATGCCAAGCCCAGTCTAAATATCTGACTGATGGTGCAAGTAACCATAATACAGTAATACTATCAGCATTGACAAAATCCTCCTTGGTCAATTGCAAAAGGCAGCTGTGCTTGGAACAGTTTACATCCTGCGGATGAGACCTTTAATATTATTAAATAATAACATCTGTCTATCTCAGGTCTTTGGGAAGAACTCCAGAGCTGGAAAAAATGCCCAAACCGGTCTAAACATCTGGCTGACCGTGCAATGATCCATAATAAGCTTACATCCTGGGATGAGACCACTAATACCATCAAAAACCTGCTTCTCCCAGGTCCTTGGGAAAGACTAGGTGGATAAAAATGCCAAATCCAGTCTAAACATCTGGCTGACCAATCACAATATTATAATACTATCAGTACTGACAAATTCACCATCATTGCAAAAGGTAGCTGTACTTGGAGCAACTTATGTTCTGCTTATGGTACTTTTAATATTACTATAACATCTGCCTCTCCCAGGTGCTGAGGAAGCACTCCAGAGGTGGATAAAAATGCCAAATCCAGTCTAAACATCTGGCTGACAGTGCAACCCACCAAAATATAATACTATCAGTATTGACAAATTCACCAATAGTTAATTGCAAAAGGCAGCTGTATTCGGAACATCTTACGTTCTGTAACCAAATATTTATATTTATTATAACATCTGCCTCTCATAGGTCCTGGGGAAGCACTCCAGAGGTGGACAAAAATGCCAAATCCAGCCTGAACATCTGGCTATGTGACCATCCACGATAACAATAATAAGCTCACATCCTGGCATGAGACTTTTAACCCCATCAAAAATCCACATCTATCCCCAGGTTCCTTGGGAAGGACTCCAGAGGTGGATAAAAATGTCAATGTAAACCTCTGGCTGAGTGTGGGGCCAACCACCACCATCATCATCATCATAAACAGAATCGCCCTTAATCCATTATCAAAGGCAACTCGACTTGTGACCGGTTGCAACCTGATGATGATGAGACCCTGGACCCCCCACCAAGCACCCACATCTGCCCCTCCCCAGCTGCTCCAGAGGTGGATAAAAAAAGGCCCAACCCAGCCTCAACATCTGGCTGGCTGGCCCACCAACCACCCTAACAACTCGAGGCCCTGAGGCCTGGGGGCCAGAAGGTCGCTGCGGGGTCCAGGAGCAACCAGGGTCTCCATCGCTGGAGGTTTCTGGACAAGCCATCGAGCTGGGATATGTGGCCCTTGGCCGGAGAGCCCGACTAGATGACCTCCAAGGTACCCTGGGGCTCTGTGTTCTATGGAGAACTGGGTAGGGGCGGCTTCCCCATCGCCCCGCCGGGGCCCTTGGGGACCGCAGACCCCCCCCCCCATGTCTCCTTGGGAGGCGCGGCCTTCGCCTCCTCCTGCTTGGGAAGCGCCCCGAAGAGCCAGGCGGGGAAAGGCCGCGGGGCCTCCGGACAAAGAGGCGGGTTGCCGAAGGAGGCGGAAGCCCACCGGGGGCGCCCATGGGCCTCTCCCCGCCCCGCCCCGCCCCCCCGGGAGGCGCCGTCCTCACCTGGGCTGCCCTCCGTCCCTCGGAGCCCCTCGGCGCTCCATGAAGATCGGCGCATGCGCACCGCGACGCTCGCCCGCCTTCCTCACTCCCACAACTTCCGCCTTCTTCCCTCATCGCCAGCGGGGCCCGACGGGGGAGCGGAAGCCACACACACACACAAGCCCCGCCTCT
>NW_015388447.1:279743-289743 GCF_001527695.2 Protobothrops mucrosquamatus
CCGCCCCCCCGGGAGGCGCCGTCCTCACCTGGGCTGCCCTCCGTCCCTCGGAGCCCCTCGGCGCTCCATGAAGATCGGCGCATGCGCACCGCGACGCTCGCCCGCCTTCCTCACTCCCACAACTTCCGCCTTCTTCCCTCATCGCCAGCGGGGCCCGACGGGGGAGCGGAAGCCACACACACACACAAGCCCCGCCTCTCCCCGCCGGTCGCCGGAAGCTGGGCGCCTGGATGGCCTATTCTTCTGGTAGCGGCCATTTTGAGGAGAGAGAGGGGGGGGGGACCTCGGGCCTCCATCTTGAGTTTGAAAGGGCGACCGGCGAGAGCCCGGTCTCGTGTCTGGCGTTGGGTCTACGAGTGATGCTTTTAAAGATGTGGCATGTCGTACAATGGCAGAAACAGCGCTTTAGAAACAAAGCCGGAAGAGCACTTACGCAATTTCCGGTTACCGCCCTCCTGGCGAGCCGCCAACATATAAGCACGGCTTGAGCACCATCTTGAAAAGGGGCGCTGGTTTCTGCCTTTGTCAACTTCCGGTCTATGCGCTTCCTCCAGTGGGCAGTTTTGGGGTCTTTCTTTGTGGGGCGCCCAAGTAAAAATTCCAGCGTCGAAAATAGCTTCCCTTCATATGCTGCTAGTCTGTACGTTGCTCATTGTGGAGAATATTCTGCAAGTGTCACTGGAAATTAGAAGTATTCCTTCTGCTTGTGGGTGGATGCAACTCTAGACCACAACCCCCATAATTCCTTCATTCCACCCAGCACGCCCATCATCTCAGTAGTGTGAGAAAGGAAGAAGTTTAAAAATAAAACGGTCACAATTGATTAACAATAGAAGGATTAGCCAAGCCCTGCAGGTAGGCACTAGATTCCAGGAGGCTTGGCTAAAAGACACACTTAACAAGACAAAAGGATGGCAGAGAGAAGTTCTGAACAATGTAACTGAGGGGGAGGGATGATGTATTCTGGCTAGGCGGATCGGACAGATTGTGCCCCCAGAAGTCCTCTCAAATGGGACCAAGGGGAAGGGATGGGGGCGTCGCGATAGGAGTGTATATAATGATGTGAGTTTGAATATTTTGGTGTGNCAGTAGGAATTAGAATAGAATAACAGAGTTGGAAGGGACCTTGTAGGTCATCTAGTCCAATCCCTTGCTCAAGCAGGAGACCCTACAACATCATTCCTGATAGAAGGCTCTCCTGTCTCTTCTTAAAAGCCTCCAGTGATGAAGCTCCCACAACTTCTGAAGGCAACTTCTGTTCCACTGGCTGATTGTTCTCAGTGTCAGGAAATTTCTCCTTATTTCTAGGTTGAATCTCTCCTTGATCAGTTTCCATCTGTTATTCCTTGTCTGGCCTTCAGGTGCTTTGGAAAATAGGTTGACCCATCCTCTCTGTGGAAGCCCCTCAGATATTGGAAGGCTGCTATCAATAATCCTTTTTAGTAGACCAGCCATGCCCAGCTCCTGCAACCGTTCTTCATATGTTTTAGCTTCCAGTCCCCTAATCATCTTTGTTGCTCTTCTCTGCACTCTTTCCAGAATCTCTACATCTTTTTTATAGTGTGGTGACCAAAACTGGGTACGGTATTCTAGGTGTCTTACTAAGGCTTTATAGATCAGTGTTAGTACCTCGCGTGATCTTGATTGAATCCCTCTGTTAATACAACCTAGGATTGCATTGGCTTTTTTGGCTGCCGCCACACACTGTTGGCTCATGTTTAATTGATTGTCCACTAAGACTCCAAGATCCCTCTCACAGTTAACTGCTTTTAAGCTTTGTTTCACCCAATCTATATTATGGGCATTCAAGCATCCCTAAATGTGGGGGGAAATGCATGCGCAGCAAACTGCCGTGCTTCCCCCCCCCCACAAACCTCATAACCTCTTGATACCCTTTTGTCCCAATGAAGCAGCCAGAAGGTCTTACCCTTTTGACTTAATGCTTCACCTACCTAAACAGATAATATGCTTAAGTTCCTTCCTATCTCTTCCTGCCTTTGTTAGTTCATTTTGCTTTCATGTCCCTGTATTTGTTCTTACCTGATCTGTGACCATGTAATGTGTTACTAGGAAATAGATGCTTACATGAAGACATTTTCCAATGAAAAAACCTTTGTCAGCATCTAATGGTTAAGCTGGTGTTTGTAACAAGTATATAAGAAGCAATAAACTCAGTTTGTCAAGCTGTGTCCTGCAGCTTCAAACCTCTGCTCAAGACATGCCTGCATCTTTGTCTTAGCGTCATACACCTAAATTTACAGTCATTTTAATACAGAGCTTATAAATCTCATCCACTTTCTACACCCCAAATTCCTCAGCGAGCAGTGCTGGCTGAGGAATTCTGCTAATTGTTATCCACATGTAATTATCTATCTATCTATCTATCTATCTATCATCTGAATCTAATCTAATCTAATCTATCATTTGCAGAAGGGACTTGGCCTGGCTGCCTTTCCAGGGCTGGGAAGGACTGGCTCAAAGGGGCCCAGCTGGCTTTGTGTTATGACAAGACTCAAACTTGCAACTTCCTGGTTTCCAGCCCAATGCATTTAGCCACAACATTAAATTGCCCCCCATATTATTAGATTCATTATGGGCATTTATGTGTAAAAGTAGAGCTTAATTTCTTACTATTTTATATAAAAATGAACATGTAAACAAGCATTCCAATTATTGGAAAAGTTTTGCTTCTTCACTTCTTGAACAAGAAATGAAATGTTTTCAAAGGGAAAAAAAACAAAGTCCAGTTCCCTTTTGCAAAAAGTACCTTTGGGACAACCATGACCTGGATGGATGAGAATGTCCAAAGACATTCATTTTCCAATTTTAAAACTCTTAACTGGATATGAAAGCCTGAGAGGATCTGTTCATAGTTTGTCTAAGCATACAGACTAACATTTTTGCTAGTATCCTTGCCATTAAAATAGCACAAAGGAACATGCACTCAATATACATGAATTATGCTGTCAGATCCAATTACTTTCAGATCAGTCACTTTAATAACTAATAACTTGGAAAAAGAGCAATCAGACACCTAACATTTTACCAGCCAGTTCTCTTGCTTCATAACAAGATATTCTACCCTTTTAGATTACATTTCCACCCAAATAGGTGTCTTGATATGTACAATCCATACCCTTTTCTATTTTAAATATAGTACATTGTGTTCAAATAACCTGCTAATGCCACAGTTAAACCACAATTAATTGGATTATAATACAACACTCTTTTAAGGCAGTGTTTCTAACCTTGGGAACTTTAAGATATATTGGACTTCAACTCCCAGAATTCTGGAAGTTGACGTTCATGCATCTTAAAGCATGCTGGCAGGGGAATTCTGGGAGTTGAAATCCACACATCTCAAAGTTGCCAAGTTTAAAAAATACTGTTCTAAGGCACGAATAAGGTTTATTTTTGCAGCCCAGAACCTCATCAGTTTCATAATACTGAAATCTGACAGCAAGATTTGATATTGTTTTATTTTCTCTTTTAAAAATATTTTAAGGCCTTAGCTGTATTTAAACTAGGTGTGCTGAACATACCTAAGGGATGAGTTTATACTCCTTGGCTCACTGTTGTTCAGCTCTTGTCTTGCTATATTTTGGGTATCGCATAATCCCATTGTACCATAAGACTGTTTACCTGGGCCCTTGTGTGATGAGGACACAGTCATTGCATTAACAAAAAAGCCCGGTTTAGCCCCCAAAACAGAAAATGAAAGAGTAATAAATGTTGGCCCCTTCCAACATTTAGAAAGGAAATTGCTTTCCTCAATCTGAGGCTATCTCAGAGGAGAGGGAGACTTTTGGGCTACAAATACCTGCAGTCTGGAACATTTGAGCTACTTTCTCAGAAAACACAATTTTTTTCACAGTTTTGTTTAGGAGCAATATTTCTGACTCTTAATCTCTCTCCTCTCCTCAGCCCATCTTAATTTGAAATTATATACAGGTAATCCTCATTTAGCGATCACATATGGGACCTGTAACTCAGTCATTAAGTATAATGATCACTAAGTGAAACTTGAACTGATGTTAGCATTCCTCTGCTTTTCAGTACCACAAAGCAACTTAGAATCATAGACTCCAATGGTTGGAAGGGACCTTGGAGGTCTTCTGGTTCAACCCGCTGCTCAAGCAGGAGACCCTATACCTTCCTAGTTAAATGTCTTCCAATCTTTTCTTGAAAACTTCCAGTGATGGAGGATCCACAACTTCTGGAGGCAAGCCGTTCCACTGGTTGATTGTTCCCATTGTCAGGAAATTCCTCTTTAGTTCTAGATTGGATCTGTCTTTGATAAATTTCTACCCATTACTTCTTGTGACTGCAAAGAGTCACTAAACAAGATAGTCTCTAAATGGGAACTATCTGTCTGGGCACTTTATAATGCTCTTTATAGATCAGGATTTGTCAATATTTTAATACCAGTAAAAGATAAATTTGACCTTTGTATTCTAGTTTTCTTTGAACCATTATTATCATATTATTTTTGTTTGCTGAAGAGGAGACACCCTTTGGGCCCCAGGGCTTGAGGAAGGCTGGATTAGACAGATCTCTGGAAGTTCTAAGGTGTGATGTGTCATGGTGGGAGCCCCCACCAACGCAGGGTGGCCCGGATTGGCCCCACAGAAGGACAGATGGGGCTAACCAGTCACCTCTGCTCGTGGGACAATCCAAAGCAGGCTTCATCAGACACGGACAAGCGCCTTCCAATCTTGGATAAGCTGACTCTGTTCCTCAGAGGAAAGTCCTGAGAGAAAGAGGACCCTTCCTGTCCCGGGATGTGCAGACCTTCCGGGATGCTGTCAGGCAAGCCTGGAGGACAAAGCATCTTTCCCAGAAGATGAGCTTCTGGAGGTCCAGCTGGGCTTATGCAACTTAGCGGCCTTTGAGGAGACGTCAGGACAGGCTTGTGGGCAGGAGCAGTCTTCTCCATTCGGGATCTTCCATGTGAACCATCCATGTCACCATAGGAGTAGGTTTGCATTCTCTGCATGGGAGCCTGGGCCACGTGCCTCTCCTTGGCGAGGGCCACGGCCTCATCGAACGACATGCTTCCACTGTAGCGCCAGTTGCTCCAGCGCTGCTTCTGGGGAGTGACCTCCAAACCCTCCTTGGTGGATCTCTGTGCTCCAGGGAGATATCCTTTCCCTTCGTCATGTTGGCCGCTGTTCTGTTTCTCTAAACTTCCTGGTTGGAAGCCCTTCATGAGATGAAGGCTGCTGCCTCCAACCTCTCCACTCTTGGTCCACGAAAAGCATTTGTCCCGTGAAGAAGGCGGTGGCTTTGGGGTGATGTCCTCCACGTTCTTACAGTCCTTGCTGAACTTCTCCAAGCTCACAGGCATGGAATTGCGTTGCTTTGGGAGGATGTCTGAATTGCTGCAACAATTCTCAGAAGAGCTGGATGGGCCGCTAGGAGATGTTGGAAAATGTTCTGTCTTTTGGTCCAAGGTGGTCAGGTGGAAAGGCCTTTTCAAAGAGCTTTGGTTGAGTTCCTGCTTGTTCCCATTCTCACTGGTCTTAACTAGGACAGGGATGAGATGTTCCTTGCTGGGAATCACTGGCTTTAAGGAAGGAGGCAACTTGGCAAACTGGGGCTTCGGGGGCACCACTGGGAACGATTTCACTTGCTGAACTCGGGGAGTAATAGATGCCAACCTCATGTGGACGCTTCCATCCAAGAGTTCATGCTTTGGAGCATATGAAGCTTCCACTGGCAATCCAGCCTGAGGTTTCTGCAGAAGACTTTCTAGGCCAGGTTTTGGAGGAGAGGCTGTGAGGGAGAAGTCTTCAGAGTCCGTGCAACTGTCAGACAAAGATACAGAATAAGAATAAGAAGAGATATGCTCTGGATTTGGTGCTGGGAAGTTTATATTCTCAGAATTATTATCCAGTAAAGAAGGAATCAAACTTTGAAGAAAGTTGAGTTCCTCCACAGATGAAGCAGCTTCTGCAGCATCTCCATGATGCATTTCTCCTGTCTCTTGAACCACAAGTGTGTCACCTAAGGGTTTGTTACATCTTCCAACCACCTCTGGAGGAACTTCTACTCTCATGCTGCAAGGAAGATGTGAAGTGTGTTCAGTTTTAGATGTGTTCTGAGGTTGCCACTTCTCTTCAATACTTGATTTGATTGGTTGGTTTTCAGACTCTGGATCCCGAGGTATTTGGAAGATAACTTTTTCAGGAAGTCCAGTTTTTTGGACAAAGAGATCCACTCCATTTCCAACATTTCTATCTTCTATCTGCAACGATGAAATAATGGGTTCTACCTTATCATCCTCGCCATTTTTAACCCCAGATTCTGAATCCAGAGTTTTTAGGTAAGCAACTTCTTCAGGACATCCAGTTTTATGGACAAAGAGACCAACCTCACTTCCAACATTTGCATCTTCGATTTGCAGCATTGAAAAAATGGGTTCTATCTCAGCTTTGTCAGTCAGGTGGCTTTCCACCTCATTGGTGTTGCTTCTGGAATCCAATTCTATTTCATGTGGCTTGGCTAATTTTGGATCCAGGCCCTTGGTTACTAAGTCACAAGTTGAGAAGACACCTTGTTCCAGGCCAGGTTCAGGTAAATGTGAGCTCTTTGGATCTTCAACCAAGGTTTCTGAAGCCGTCCTGGAGGTCTGATCTTCCACTGTGAGTTTTGGAGAGGGGATGTGAGGAGTTTGATGTCCATCAGATTGCTGAAGATGTTCTAGTTTGCTTGCTAAGGGGCTGAGGTCATCAAAAGCACTCAGATAGATCTCCTCAACATCAACCTCCTTAGATGGCTCTTCCTCAATGAATCCCATGGCGAGATAGTACTGGTCATCTTCTCCTTCTGAATGCTCATTCATGCATTCTTCAATGGACAGGTAATCCAGGTGTGGCATTGTAGAATACATCTCCAGCTAAAGGGGGTGGAAGGAAGGAGAAAGCCTTAGAAACAAGACCTATAACTAATTTCTCAAAAATTAATAGAGAAAACATGTATTGATAATCTTCACACAGTTAATTTGAGAAAGAAAAAAATTACAGAACATCAATTTTTAACTTACGGTACACTTTCTCTTCATAAAATCAATGAGAATAATATTTGCCATTTCAGGCACTAGGTGAAAGCACTAGGCTAGAAACCGGGAGATGATGAGTTCTAGTTCTGCCTTAGGCATCAAAGCCAGCTGGGTGACTTTGGGCCAATCACTAGGAGAAAATGAGTTCTAGTTCTGCCTTAGCCATGAAAGCCAACTGGGAGGCATTGGGCCAGTTGGTTTCTCTCAGCGCAAGCCAACTCATAGGATTGTTGTGGGGAAAACAGGAGGAGGAAAGCAACAAGAAGGAAAGCTACCACAAGGATACAAAGTGAGAAGATGGTGTCCAAAGTGTACTCTCTCGTCTGCATGATGCTCCCCTTCCTGTTGCTCAGAAAGGCCTTTTTCCCTCAGGCTGAAGAAAAGTGGTAAAGAAAGACGGCCAAACCATGGCACTCACCTCCATCCCAGCTGCGATCATCTCATGCATAAACCCATTTCCCAAATCATCTTCCGTGCTTGGTAAGCTCTCCAAGCCACGTGGCGGAACCTCCGGACGCTGCCTGGCCTCTGGCTGCAGCTGATCCTCTGCCACCACAGTGTCGATCCAGGCGTCGGCGCCATCCAGGAAGGAGAAGGAGTCCTCGACTTCCATAGATATCCGGCTCTCTTCAGGGTCCATTTCAGCTTCAACATTTGTTCCTAAAATACATGCAGGCAAAAAATTTTTTAAAAAAAATCAGTCCAGATTTCACGGTAGGGATCAGGTCCTTACTGAGTACAAATAAAGGCAATTCTCTACTTAAAACCACAATCAGACCCAAAATTTCTGCTTTTAAGTGAGACATTTGTTAAGTGAGTTCTGTCTCATTTTACCAACTTTCTTGCCACAGCTGTTAAGTGAATCACTGCAGTTAATAAGTTAGTAACCCGGTTGTTAAGTGTATCTGGGTTCCCCATTCACTTTGTTTGTCAGAAGGTCGCAAAAGGGGATGACATGATTTTGGGACACAGCAACAGTCATAAGTATGAACCAGTTGCCAAGTGTCTGAATTTTGATCACACGATCATGGGGATGCTACAAAGGCCATAAGTGTGAAAAATGTTCATAAGTCACTTTTTTCAGTGCCATTGTAACTTTGAATGGCCACTAAGTGAATTATTATAAGTCGAGGACTACCTGTATTACTTTGGCTTGAGTAACAAATTAAAATTAACATGTGCAAAGGAACGGTATAGGGGAGAAAATGAACCATAGCCAAGCATGATTTTAAAATATAGAGTCACCTGTTTCAAACTTGCAGGGCTGGGGATAAACCCCAGGTAGGCCCTGATTTACAGCCATTTGTTTAGTGACAATTCAAAGCTACTATGAAAACAATGATTTACAACTGGTCCTCACACTTATGGCCATCACAGCAATCCCTGGGTTATGTGATCAAAATTCAAGTACTCAGCAATGGGCATATATTTACAACAGCTGCAGCGTCCTGGGGGGGAGAGTAATCACATGATCGCCATTTCTTGATCTGCTTAACGACCATGTGATTCACCTAGCAATGGCAGCAATTCACTTAACATGTGAATGGCAAAAAAATTTTTTTTTATAAAAACTGGGTATGACTTAAAAACTGCCTTGCTTAGCATCAAAAATTCTGGTTTGAATTGTGGGTGTAAGTAGAGAACTACCTGTAGTTATATAAACAGGAAAAATCAAACTAAAGAATTTTCTACTGAGATAGTGAAATTGACTAGAAGGAATGTGCAATTGATTAGCTTAAAAGGTTACATTGGCTTCCTATTTGAAGGAGGTGGAAATTGCTGGGGCAACCCCCAAATACACTATCATTGTCCCAAAAGTGCTTTTTCATGAGGCAACTGGATTGTCTTGTTTTTCTTTGAAGACGTTTCACTTCTCACCCAAGAAGCTTCTTCAGCTCGGACTGGATGGTGGGGAATGGGAGGATTTATACTCCTTGCAGACAGCTGGTCATTTGCAGTCTTTTAGAGAGCTGTTGAGGGCACTTGGATGTTTATCTGTGTCCTCAGGATCCTCAACCACTTTCTAAAAGGATGCAAATGACCAGCTGTCTGCAAGGAGTATAAATCCTTCCATCCCCCACCATCCAGTCAGAGCTGAAGAAGCTTCTTGGATGACGTTATATCTTCCGGTTCTTTAGACATTGAATGAGGCAGTTTATTAACTCAGAACAGAAGTAGCCCTAAAGGCTGCTGCACAGCTATTTATACAGTTAGCCTCTAGGTGGCAACCAATAGGTTTAAAGTAACAGTTTCCCGCCCCAAACCTCATTCTCAGCTTGGAGACAGCCGGTCTGGCTTTCAGTAACAGCAACTGTTAAACAATACAGCAATGTAGGTCAGACATTAAGCAAGTGATTTAAAATATTTGTGGCCCATACATTACAGATGAGAAGCAAAACTTCTTCAAAGAAAGATAGGAAAATCCAGTTGCCTCCTGAAAAAAAGCGCCTTTGGGACAACCCTGACCTGGAAGATGGAGAATCTCCACAGACATTTAGCTACACTACATCATTGGTATCCAGTCCTCTTGACTGGTGCTTTTGAAATCATTAGTGCTTGTCCTTGACAACTGTTCTATTATTATCAGTCACAGTTACAATATAAACATTAACACTTTTTTAGTTTTTATTAGTGTATAACATAAGATACAAGAATGCAAAGGAAAATAGTAGGAAAAGTAGGGGAGGGAAAAATGAAGGCGTTGACTTCCTTTGGTGCAGTAAAATAAAATAATAACATCAAACCTCAGCTTTTTACTTTTACATAATAGTATAAACTAGCCATTTCTATAACAACAAACCTATCTAGTTGGTAAAACCCCAAAATCAAAGTTTCATTTTTTTCCACCTCAAGCACAAAATCCAGAAATGGTTTCCAAGTAGAAAGAAAAGTAATTGTGTTTTTTTCTTTGTTCAAATACAAACATTAACACTGACCTTC
>NW_015388447.1:294743-301526 GCF_001527695.2 Protobothrops mucrosquamatus
ATCATAAAGTGAATAGCAATAACTGAACAGAATAATAGAGTTGCAAGGAACCCTGAAGGTCCTCCAGTCCAACACACCCCCATCCAAGTAGGAAACCACATCGACAATGAGGTGGTGTCCCCCAAGGCCCTCAAAGAATGCTAAAGTATCTCTTGGATTGGAGAGAAGAACTTAGATTTTAAGTCTTGGAGCTTCAGCTTGGAATGGAATGGAATAGCCTTATTGGCCAGATGTGATTAGATCAAGATGAAGGGACTTGATTTATGTGTCCTACAGTAGAAAAAAATTATCTGTGTACACAAATGTCATTTTTGTATACAATAAAGAGGCAGATGTGGCTGAGTTGACTCTGAGAGTCTTCTGCTGAGTAAAATAAAGTATCTGTAGATTTACAACTTAGCTGGTACACCTTTGTATTCCTGGTTATGCTATGAATGCTTGGGCCACCCAACAGATTTTGACAGCCCTTAAAAACACGGATGACAGATTACATACCAGATCAAAATTTGGAAAGCAGAATGTCAAGATTGTACATAGGCGGCAAATAAATTTAACAAAAAATAAAATAAATAAATTATTCTCTGACTATTTGCCTCTGATGCAAAACAAGCCCTGAGAAATACTGGATTAGAAACCGCTAAGGTTGGAACTGAAATCACTTAAGAAGCTGCCGGGGAAGATTAGAGGCCTTAGTGGGCAGCAGGAAAGTAGGGGGTGTGGTGTCAACTGTTAGCTGGCTGAGGGCGAGGAAGGAAGTGGTGAATCAAAGAGCTGTTAGGCGCAGCCACGGCAGAAGCTCTGGCAGAGAAACACCAAAGGATCCCACTATACTGGAGTCGACTGGGTGGCCTTTTGCTAGAAAGGAGCCAGGAGCCAGGAGCCGATCAAGGCTGGAGCAATTAACAGTTAAATGGACAATGGAATTGGCTGATGGGCTGATGGTCAATCACATGCCAGTACAAAAGATAGAAGCTCATCCTAAACATGTTGGGTGAACGTGGTGAAGGTTGATCCTCCTAGAAGAGGGAATGGATCAATGCCTGTGGGATCCATCCCTTGTGAGCAAGACAAGAACAGAGCGGTCTTCCAAGTCTCCTCTCGATGTTCAGGACTAGCATTCAGAAGAGCCCTTGGTCTGGAGAAGCTGCTCTCCTCTTGGAGGGAACAGGAGAAGGCAGAAGAGATGTCCACTTACTTGCTTTCGCTGAGTTCAATGATGGTGTGGTAAGGTCTCATCTGGGGGGGCCCATCCCCTCGATTCAGCACCGCGGGCACATTGTAGGGAGTACAGTACTCAGGAAGGACCACCGGGGATATAGCAAGCAGGGACCTCCTGATGGATTCACGGGTGCCACCTAGGAACGATGATACATTTATACAGAAAACAAAATAACAAGAGTTGGAAGGGACCTTGGAAGACTTCTAACCCAAACCCTGTTTAAGCTGGAGACCCCATATCATTCTGCCCAAATGGTTATCCAATCTCTTCTTGAAAACCTCCAGTGATGGAGCACCTACTACTTCTGGAGGGAAGCTGTTCCACTGATTAATTGCTCCAAAAGTCACAAAATTTCTCCTTAGTTCTAGGTTGCTTTGGGGAATAGCTTGACCCCCTCTTCTCTTTGGCAGCCCCTCAAATATGGGAAGACTCCTATCATGTTCCCCCCCAATCCTTCTCTTTATTGGACCAGACACACCTCGCTCCCTCAACTGTTCATCCTACGATTTAGCCTCCAGATCTTTTATCTTTTTTGTTGCTCTTCTCTGCATACTTTCTAGAGTCTCAACATTGTTGGGGGGGGGATTGTGGTGACCAAAACTGGATGCCATCAATATTCCAAGTGTGGCCTTACCTACTACCTACTTACCTACCTATAAAGTAGTACTAACACTTCGCTGATCTTGATACTATCCCTCTGTTGATGCAGCCTAGGATTGTTTGGGCTTTTCTGGTTGCTGGAACAAACTTTTTCTTTTCTTTTTTAATTTTTCCTGATATTGCAAAAACCGAGGAAATGAGTTGAAGGACTTACCACATAGAGGAGCATCTCCAAATATCTGTTCCACATGGGTCAAGATGAACTCCACCACAATGGCCTGGATACGGACCTCCATGAAGACTGCAGTGCCATTGAAACCACAGACTTCAATGTCCTTGGACCTGCAGAGGATGAGAGAGGAACTGGAGGCCTCAGGAGAGGTAGGTTTACTCATAGGAACAAAGCAAACTCTTATTTTGTTCTGATTAACTTTACCTTCACAAGGTTTAGCTACAGGGAGTCCTTGACTTATGGCCATGAGTTTTATGAACTTCAAAGTTACAACGGTGCTGAAAAAGTGACTTACAACTGCTTCCTGCAGTTATGACTGTTGCATAAAGTTCAATGGTCATACAATTGGACACTATTCACTCCATGACCATATCACTTAGCAACGGCTGTTCCAGTTCCAATTGTGGTCATAAGCCAAGGACTACCTGAAGACCATATTTTCTGGTAAAATCAGATTATCAGGGAATGATGAGAGAGAGATTTCCTCTTCCCTTATTCAGTGATAAATTGGAAAAGATTTTTTAAATCTACTTCAAAACCACCAAAATCAAAAATTTTGGTTCCAGTTGGGATGGTCGCCGATGAAAATTGGACTACAATAAATAAGCAGAGCAGGAAAACATGTGTGACTGCAGTGCTATGTCACACCCAAGAACCAAAAGGTAGAGTTCCTTCCGAGCTGTTTCCTCGTTGTTGTTCGCCTACAGACAGAATCTTGCCAGAGTAAACAAACTACAGGTAGCTACCACCACAATTCAGACCAGAATATCCATTGCTAAACAAGGGGGTTGATTAAGTGACTCCTCTGATTTTATGACCGTTTCTGCCACAGCTGTTAAATGAATCCCTGTAGCTGTTATGTGAATTACAGAGTCGTTAAGCGAATCTGGCTCCCCCCATTGCTTGTTGGAAGCTGGCTGGGAATGTTGTGAGATCACTTGAACCCAGAATGCTGCAACCCTCGTAAACACACGCTGGTTACCAAGTGCTCAACATTTTGATCACGTAGCTGTTGGATTGCTGTGGTGGTTGCAAATATGAGGACCGGGTTGTTAGTCGCTTTTTTGGTGATGTTGCAATTTTGAATGGTTGCTAAACAAATGGTTGTAAGTTGAGGACCATCTGTCTCTGTATAACTACTGTCAGAACCCACCAGACTGGAAACGAGAAATGGAGAGGTCGCTCTACCTCAGCGAGGATGAGGATGAGAGACCGGCCCATTCCAGCTGGTTCCTGGAGCAAGTGATCGACATGCTGAGAGTCGCCTTCGACTCCCTCAAAGAAGAGAAGGATGACCTATGTTGGGGCACTGCAAATGCAGGGCCGGCTGAAGGAGAAGGCAATGCGGAAACCGAGACGGCGAACCCAGGCTCCTTCCATCAGCACTTCAGAGGCTGCGACCACAACAGTGGCAACTGCCCAAGTTGCACCAGCTGATGGAGATGGATACCAGCCCAGGCAAGGAAGAGGTCAACGAGCCAGCCAGAAATCCCCACAGCTGGGGGTAAAGTATGGCGGGAAACCGCAAAAGTTGGGCTTCTTCCTAGCTCACGTCTTGAGCTACATGGAAGAGTATGGCTGAGACATCCCCAGCCACCACGGGCGGGTGAGAATCATCACCATGGCACTAGAGGGTGTGGTGGCCGAGTGGATGGTGACCCTGCATGATGTAGATGCCCCAGAAGTGTGGAATTTCAACCACTTCATGGCAACCCTGAGAAGGAGATTCGAAGACCCCTTGACTGATTGGAAGGCCAGAGAACGCTTAAAAACTGTGAGGCAGGGGTGTCCTTGTGGGTCACTTTAAAGACAGACTGAATGATGACCTGTATTATGCCTGCATACCCCGGGGGGAATCCTGATCGGCTCCAGGACTAGTACATCTTAGCCGAAGAAGCTGAGATCGATCGGACCCTGAGACAACGATGCCTGGGAAAGTCCTGGGGACGATCTCTGGTGGAGGGAGCCTGGGAGCCACCAAAGCAAACCCCCACCACCCCGAGACCACCAGTCTGCTTCAAATATGGGAAGGAGGGACACTGCGCACCTAAGTGTCACTCAAAGACCCCAGTGCGGAAACCTGACCGAGTTGTAGGGGGGAAGCCCGGGAAAACCCCGCCAAAGCTGAGGGAAATGGCCATGAAAAGTGTGGAGGTTGTCAAGGTCCTGACCTAACCCCATCAAAGTATGCGGGAGGAACTCCAACCTGAACCGGAGAGCCCCCAGAGTCCTCGGAAGACAGCTCGAACCCCTGGCAAGTGGACTCATCGCGCCCCTCACCAGAACCGTAGAACTGTTTAGCCCAGGGATGCCAGAAAAGGTCACATTAAAAGCCCTGATAGACTACAGCTGCACTCATTGTCTCATAAGCCCAACCCTGGTGGGGAACTTAGGAATCCCGATGAGAAGACTGAAGAAGCCGATTTCGTTCGGTCAGTTAGATGGGTCCATCGCAGGGGAAATCCCAGCCACCCTCACTACGCAGCCCATCCAGCTTACCATAGGGAACCATGTAGAGACTCTAGCTTCGTGGTGACTCCTGGAATGGAATGCCCACTTATACTAGGCATGGTGTGGCTAACGAAATGGAACCCGAGAGTAGACTGGAGGACTGGAGAACTAAGGGTCCCAAAAGGCAACATCGATGCAAAGGGAGCAGCTCAGATTAAAGGAGGGGGGGAGGCAAATGCCCGGAAAGCGTGGCAGCGGTCAGCGATGGGGATTGGAAGGCATACCAGAAGAATATCGGGATCTAGCTGAAGTATTCAGCGAAGAGAGATCTGACGAATTACCTCCCCACTAGCCCACAGACTGTGCTATTGAAATCTTGCCGGTGGCGAAACTACCCAAACCAAAACTGTATTCCATGACCCCTCGGGAGTTGGAGGAATTACAAAAATTCATAGAAAAGAATTTGGCAAGAGGGTTTATCCAACCAGCGAAACCAAAAACTGCAGCCCCTGTGCTATTTCATGAAAAGAAAGATGGGTCATAAACGTTATGTTAGAGCTCCAAAACCTATTAGTAAATTCCATGCCAATTATCCTGACAAACCAGACTAACCCATATATCTATCTCCCCTTTTGTTTCCTCTACAGGGGCTCTCTCTTTCTTTTAAGGGGGGTGGCATGTCAGAACTCACATATTGGGAGGGGGGCTTTCTCCTATGTTAAATCCTTTCTTCTTCTTTCCTGTGGGTTCTGTCATTTTCCTGGGGGGAGGGGGAACCTGTTGGGGAATTGCAATGTATTCTCTTCCTTTCATTTAGCGCTACAATGTATCCTCTCCGCTTCCTCTATCTGCTTGCACTTTGAACTGTTTCCCCTTGATGCCAGCCTGGGGCTTATCTCTCGCTGCGGAAGGGAAGGTGCGCAGACCCAACAACATTTTCACAGCCTTGGGAACGCCGTCTTATCACCCGCGTTCCCACAGCGGATTCAACACCTGGGGATTGGCCCGTTTGAACTGACCGGATGAACTGTTGGGGTGGGGTTTGCTTCTTGCTCTTTTAACCTATTGATTCACGTGGGAACCCCTCAGATCCTGCTTTCTATGCCTGCTGTCAACTTCTCCTAATAAAAGATCCTTTTGGGATGAAACCATTCCAAGAGTTCTGCTTTCTAGGGAAGAGGTTTTGAAGCAGGTCCTTACATTTACAGGTAGTCCTCAACTTATAGCCACAACTGAACCCAAACGTTCTGTTGCTAAGTGAGACAGTGGTCAAGTCAATTTTGCTTCATTTTATGGCTGTTCTTGCCACAGTTGTTAGTGAAGTTAGTAACCCGGTTGTGAAGTGAATCTGGCTTCCCCATTGGCTTTGCTTGTCAGGTCGCAAAAGGGGATCGCAGGACCTCTGGGGACACGGCAACCATCATAGGTACATGCCAGTTTTCAAGCCTCCGAATTTTGATCACGTGACCCTGGGGATGCTGCAAAGGTTTTTAAGTGTGAAAAATAGTCATAACTCTCTTTTTTCAGTGCTGTTGTAACTTTGAACAGTCTCTAAACGAACTGCTGTAAGTTGAGAACTACCTGTACAGATATGCTCTGTGAACTGAGAGTTTCCACACCAGAGACAAATTTCTTGTGTGTCTAATCACACATGGCCAAATAAAGTATTCTAATTTTAATTCTACTTCTAATAATTCTACTTCTAATAGTTCTAATTCTAATAGTTCTAATTCTAATAGTTTTAATTCTGATCCCGATTCAGATTCTGATTGCTACGGAGGGTACGCTTCTGCTTTCTTCCTGCCTACAGACTCTCCAAGCTCTGTTTCATGCCTCCCTCCGAGCCTGACTCTGTTGAGGCCCAGGAGGGGGTGTCTGTGGCTTCAGAGGACTGTGGGGAGGAGCAGGCTGAAGCAGGCCAGGGCCCTTCAAGTTTGGAACAGGGAAGGCAGAGCTCAGGCGAGGAGCAAGGCCCCTCCCCACCAGATCCCAGAGCAAGGAGAGCAGAGAGGAGGAGGGAACAACGGAGGCAGGCTCACTTGCTCCGGAGGAGAGCGTCACGCCCTACTTTACAAGGCACACCTGGGAAGTAGGCATTTAAGGAGACGCTGTGGGGTGGGGCATTTGCCGGGAACAAACGTGAACTCTTGTGATGTGAGCTCTTGTACCTGGACTCTTTGTATCTTGGATCAAGTTTGTTTCCTGCTGAGTTCTCCTTGCTGTCCTCAGTTTTGCAGTTTGCAGGCTACAGGGCAAGATGGGCGTTGGAAAGATCATACTT